>NW_026057577.1:73515005-73568233 GCF_023721935.1 Panthera uncia | reverse complement strand
AATGGAGCCTTCCATTTTCTCAACATTCTTGCCTACTCTTGTTATTTTTTTCTTTTCTTTTCTTTTCTTTTCTTTTCTTTTCTTTTCTTTTTTCTTTTCATCATAGTAAGTGTACTCTTGATTCCCCATCACCTATTTCACCCATCCCCCCACCCATCTTCCATCTGGTAAACATCAGTTTGTTCTCTATAGCTAAGAGGCTACTTTGTGGTTTGTTTCTATCTTTTTTCTTTTCTTCATTTTTTGTTGTTGTTTCTTAAATTCCACATATGAGTGAAATCATATGGTATTTGTGTTTCTCTGACTGACTTACTACACTTAGCATTATACTCCCTAGCTCCATCCACATCTTTGGAAATGGCACGATTTCATTCTTTTTTATGGCTGAGTAATGTTCATACACACACACACACACACACACACACACACACCCCACATCTGTATCCATTCATCTCTTTTTTTTTTTTTTTTTAACGTTTATTTATTTTTGAGACAGAGAGAGACAGAGCATGAATGGGGGAGGGTCAGAGAGAGAGGGAGACACAGAATCCGAAACAGGCTCCAGGCTCTGAGCGGTCAGCACAGAGCCCGACGCGGGGCTCGAACTCACAGACCGCGAGACCATGACCTGACCTGAAGTCGGCTGCTTAACCGACTGAGCCACCCAGGTGCCTCATGTATCCATTCACCTCTTGATGGATACTTGGGCTGTTTCCCTAATTTGGCTATTGTAAATAATGCTGCTATAAACATTATGATTCATGTGTCCCTTCAAATTAGTGTCTTCATATTCCTTCGGTAGATACCCACTACTGTGATTACTGGATCATAGGGTAGTTCTATTTTTAAGTTTTTGAGGAATCTCCATACTGCGTTCCACAGTGGCTGCACAAGTTTGCATTTTCACCAATAGTGCACAAAGATTCCTTTTTCTCCACATCTTTGCCAACACTTGTTTCTTGGGTTTTTAATGCTAGCCCTTCTGACAGGTGTAAGGTGAAATCTCATTGTAGTTTTGAATTGCAATTCCCTGATATGTGATGTTGAGCATCTTTTCATGTGTCTGTTAGCCATCTGTATGTCTTGTTTGGAGAAATGTCTGTTCATGTCTTCTCATTTTTTAATTGGATCATTTTTTGGGTGTTGAGCTATAAGTTCTTTATATATTTTGGATACTAACCCTTTATTGGATATGTCATTGGCAAATATTTCCCATTCTGTAGGTTGCACTTTAGTTTTGTTGGTTGTTTCCTTCACCGTGAAGAACCTTTTTATTTTTATGTAGTCCCAATCATTTATTTTTGGTTTTATTTCCCTTGCCTCAGGAGACATCTAGAAAAATGTTGTTGTGGGCAACTGCCTGTGCTCTCTTCTAGGATTTTTATCGTTTCAGGTCTCACATTTACATCTTTAATCCATTTTGAGTTTATTATTGTGTATGGTGAAAGAAAGTGGCCCAGGTCATTCTTTTGCATGTAGCTGTCCAGTTTTCCCAACACTGTTTTATACCAGTACCATACTGCTTTAATTACTCCCATTTTGTAATATAACCTGAAATCTGGCATTGTGACACCTCCAGTTCTGTTTTTCTTTTTCAAGATTTTTTTTCAAGAGGTCTTTTGTTTCATACAAATTTTAGGATTGTTTTTTCTAACTCTGTGAAAAATGCAATTGGTATTTTAATTGGAATTGCATTAAATCCGTAGATTGCTTTGGGTGCTGTAGACATTTTAACAGTATTCTTCCATTCCATGAGCATGGAATGTCTTTCCATTTCTTTCCATTGTCTTGAATTTCTTTCATCAGTGTTTTATATTTTCAGAGTCCAGCTCTTTCACCTGTTTGTTTAAGTTTATTCCTAGATATTTTATTGTTTCTGGTGCAATTGTAAATAGATTGTTTTCTTAATTTCACTTTCTCCTATTTCATTATTAGTGTATAGAGGTGTAACATATCTCTGTCCATTGATTTATATCCTGTGACTTCACTGGATTCATTTATCACTTCTAGTAAGTAGTTTTTTTTTAGTCGCGTCTTCAGGGTTTTCTATGTATGGTATCATGTCATCTGAAAATAATGAGAGTTTTATTTCCTCCTTATCAATTTGGATGCCTTTTATTTCTTTATGTTTAATTGCTGTGGCTAGGACTTCCAGTACTATGTTGAGTAAAACTGGTGAGAGTGGACATCCTTATCTTTTTCCTGACCTTAGAGAAAAAGCTCTCAGTTTTTTACCATTGAGTATGATGTTGGTTGTGGGTTTTGCACATAAGGCCTTTACTATATTGAGGCATGTTCCCTCTAGACCTACTTTACAGATGGTTTTTATCACGGATTGATGTACTTTGCTCAGTGTTTTTTTCTGTATCTGTTGAAATGATCATAGGATTTTTATCTTTTCTCTTATTAATGTGACATATGTTAATTTTTGTGTGAGTGTGTGAATATTGAACCACCTTTGCATCCTGGGAATAAATCTGGCTTGATGGTGGTATATGATTTTTTTAAAATGTATTGTTGGATTAGGTTTGCTAATATTTTATTGAGGATATTTGCATTTATATTCATTAGAGAGATTGGTAGAGATCTACCAATTAGATTGGTAGAGATTGGTAGAGATTGGAGAGATTGGTAGTTCTCTTTTTCTTATTTCTAATTATGGCCTTTTGTTTTTTTCTTAAAGAAGATTCCTTAACATTTCTTATAATGTTGGATAGTCGTCATGAACTCCTTTATCTTTTGCTTGTGCTAGAAACTCTTTCTGTCTCTTTCTATTCTGAATATTAACCTTGCTTGGTGGGTTATTTTGGCTTTAAGTTTTTCCCTTTCAGCACTTTAAATATATTCTGTCACTCCCTTCTGGTCTGCAAAGTTTGTGCTGAAAAATCAGCTGATAGTCTTATGGGTTTCCCTTCTTTGTGACATTTTGTTTTTATATTGCTGCCTTTAATATTTTCTCTTTAACTGTTAACATTGTAATTATAGTATGTCTTGGTGTGAATCTCTTTGGATTCATCTTGTTTGGGAGTTTCTGTGCTTTTTGGACCTGGATGTTTATTTCCTTCCTCAGCATTGTGAAGTTTTAACCATTATTTGTTTAAATACGTTTTCTGCCCCTTTCTTTCCCTCTTCTCCTTCTGGGACCACTATAATGTGAGTGTTTGTCAGTTGATGTTGCACCACAGGTCCCTTATAGCCTATCCTCATTTTTACTTATTTTTTCTTTTTGCTATTCTGATTGGGTGATTTCCACTATTCTATTTTCCAGATTATTGATCTGCTCTGTATCGTCTAATCTGCTGCTGATTGTTTCTATTGTATTTTTCATTTAAGTTGTTATTCAGCTCTGTGACTTCTATCTGGTACTTTCTTACATTTTCTGAATATTTATTGAAGTTCTCACTGTGTTCTTCCATTCTTCTCCTTAGTTCAGTGAACCTCTCTATGACCATTACTTTGAACTCTTTATCAGGTAAATTATTTACCTGTATTTCATTAGAGTTTTTTTTCTGGAATTTTCTCATTTTCTTTTGTTGGAATTATAATCCTCTGTTTCTTTAGTTTGTTTCATTTCATATGTATATTTCTGTGAGTTAGGTGGAAGAGCTACTTCTCCTGGTCTTTAATGGACTGGCCTTACACGAGAGCATCCCCTGTGTAGATTGTGTGTGCCTAGTGGTTTTGGCTGTCCAGCGGAAGCTGAAGTGGGATGGCGGGGAGTGTCCTAGGGCAAATTGCACCAAGGTTGTCTTGGTGGGATGGCTGGAGCTGGATTGGGAATAGGCCCAGAGTTCCCAAACATTCTGTGCTGTGGCTGCCCTGGTGGAATAGCTGGAGCTGGAGTGTGCATGGGCTTGAGGTTCTGGAGCATTCTTTCCCTGGGCCACCCTGGAGAAACAGCTGGAGTTGGAGGGGATGCAGCCCTGGTGGAATGTGTAGACCTGGAGTGGGAACAGGTGCAGTCCATGGGGTCCTAGGCTACCCTGCCCTAAGGCTGCCAATGGCAAGATGGCTGGGGCTAGAGTGGGCATAAGCCAGGAGGGTCCCAGGGTACCGTTCTGGGGCCACCCTAGCAGGACATCTGGAGCTGGTGTGGGCTAGGGTCCTTAGACTTGCTGGGGTGTCTCTAGCCAGCTGGCTATAGTGACTGAACCCAGCTCCTGTCCACAATATCATGGTTTAGGGGGAATATAAACAGTGATGCTCAACAGAGCCTATGACTGCAGAGAGTTCTAGAAATTTCCCCACTCTTTGGTAGATTCTCTAGAATTAGTCACTGGATTTTCTTCACTTATAATCTAGTTGTCCTTTAGATTTCTATTTGTCATTTCCAAGGGCAGGCAAGTCTGCCTGTGGAGCCTTTGGTAATATCCTTCCCTCACTGTGTTAGGTTGGGGTTCCTTTTATTATCTTGTCTCTGTCTCTGCCTTCTTTGTGTGGTCCCTCTGTCATTTGTTGTGCAGAAGCTATTCAGGCAGCCCTCTGTTCTTTTTCAGGAGGAGTTGTTCTATATGTAGGCATAGTTTTTTTTTTTTAATATGAAATTTATTGTCAAATTGGTTTCCATACAACATCAGTGCTCATCCCAACAGGTGCCCTCCATATGTAGGTATAGATTTGGTGTATTCACAGGAGGAAGTGAGTTTGGTATCTTCCTATGCTGCCCTCCTGGATCCAGAGGAGCTTGTATTTTTTCTTAGCTGAAGGTAGTTGTACCCTGAAATAGTTCAGTGTGATATTTTCATAAAAACAAGAATGTTGACTTGTGTAAGCACACTATAATTATCAAACTTATGAAATGAAATTGATATAATCCTTTTATCTGTAAAGTTGATTTCAGTTTTCCAGTTGTCATAATACTATATAGCAAAAGAAAAAAAATTCTCATTCAGGATTTAATATAGGATCACATTGTATTGTCACCCATGTTCAGTTTTGTGTTTTTTTTTTTTCTTTGCTTCCTTAAACAGTTCCTCAACTTTTTTCTTTCTTGACCTTGGCATTTTTGAAGAGTACAGGCCACTTTTCTTAATAGAATGTCCTCCATTTTTTATTTTCTGTTGTTTTCATGATGAGATTCAGGTTGTGCATCATTGGCAGGAATTTTACAGAAGTGATGTTGTATTCTTAACAGATTATTTAGGGGCCACATGATGGCAATTTATTCCATTAATAGTGGTCAGAGTTTTTAAGGTAGGACCTCTGAGTTCCAGTCAGCCAACCACTGCAAAGGATGCCAGGGCTCCCTGGAGCTCAAATTCCTAGCTCTACTGAGAAGTCCAAGAAGAATGAACATTGCCCGAGCTGGCATCCCTTGCAAGGCAGGAAAACAGGCTGGTGTTGTTTTGACCTCTTGGCTGTAATAGTTTTGGTACCATCTTTTAAACTAGCCAGTGTCTGGCATATGATAGATGATTAATAACTGTTGAAGTAAGTCAACAAATAATGCATCCTTTCTTGAAGGTACCTGTGGCATGTTCCATTGACATTCATTACGAGCAAATCAGACTCAGTCCAAAGATTTTTGCTGAAGACAAAAACAGGTAACTTCTTGTAGAAATAACCAGGATAAGTTAAGAAACTGGAAATGTGTAAGACTTAGGTACTCAGTTTGTTGTGCTATTTATCTTGGTTAAAACCAAAAGACCAGGTCAACCTTTATTCAATATATTCAATATATTCAAAACCTTTATTGAAAGCAAATCTTTGGCTTTCAATTTTAGTGAAGATAGAAGGTTCAAAATATTCTCTTGTGTCAAAAAGCCAGTAATCTTGCCAGACCAAGATTAAAGCAGTTGAATTATGTAATGCTAAGTAGGAGGGCTTACTAGTGAAAATTCCCTATTATTTTGTTAACATTGCTGGATTATTTTGTATGTATGACCTGAAATGTGGCTGTATTCTTCCCCTAGATCTGTAAATCTGAAAAAAATGGTGTCTCAAGCTAGTATTGGCTTTTACCTATTGGAATGGGCTTTTATGGTTTCTAAAATAAATGTGTTCAATATGAAACTCATTTCAGTATTAAAATTGTTCAATATTAAACTTCCCTTTAGTTTCTTTGTCCAGTCTCTGATCAGAAGAGCTTTCATCAGTGAAGAGAGAAAATGGAACTATGATTTATTTTATTTGCTCTAGATGTGCTCATTCTCCCAGAAGAGGTAGAATGGATCAAATTTAATGTTGGAATGAATGGCTATTACATTGTGCATTATGAGGATGATGGATGGGATTCTTTGAGTGGTCTTTTAAGAGGAGCACATACAACAATCAGCAGCAATGATCGGGCCAGTCTCATTAACAATGCATTTCAGCTTGTCAGGTAATACAAACTCCTCAGGGTCTTGGTTTATTTCTGAAAGCAGCTGTTAGCATTTGAATGCTTGATTTCTGAAGACGAAAATGATTACTTGCTAATTAGAAGTTGAAAGGTGTCTTCCCCTAAGTTCTTCTTACAGTCCAAGGTTGCTTTTAGTCTCATGGTTAGCCATGTGTCTGTGTTTGCAGAGTAAGGTAAAAGAAGTGACCTGTATTTTAATCTTTTTTTTTTAATGTTTTTATTTTATTTTTGAGAGACCATGAGAGAGGCAGAATGTAAGCAGGGGAAGGGGAAGGGCACAGAGAGGGAGACACCGAATCCAAAGCAGATTCCAGGCTCTGAGGTGTCAGCACAGAGCCTGACACAGGGCTTGAACTCATGAACTGCGAGATCGTGACCTGAGCTGAAGTCAGACACTTAGCTGACAGAGCCACCCAGGTGCCCCTGATGTTTTTCATTAACAACTCAGACTGATGCAAAAGGGTGTAGAAAATCAGGAGATCAACATTCTGGAGAAGACCTTTGTCCTGCAGCTTTTCTGGCCCTGCTATAATACGGGAGGTTTCTGCCCTGCTGGGTCCTTCACATTCTGGAAACCTTCTTAGAAGACCAAGTGGCTCAGTACCAAGTTTTTGCATTGTGACTCTTTTATTAAAAAATTTCTCCCCCCAACCCTCAAACTGGAAACCTGAACTTCACAGCAGCTGTATGGAACATGCTCATAAAATGTGGACTAACCAAATGATCTTTGAGTTGTTAAGGACAGTGTTCTCTCTAATTTTTTGCCTTATGACAATGGCTTTTAAGGAAATGGTTCCTAGGGCGCTCAGTCAGTTAAGTGCCCAACTCTTGGATTTTGGCTCAGGTCATGATCTCATGGTTCATTTTGTGAGATTGAGTCCTTTGTTGGGCTCTGTGCTGACAGCGAGGAGCCTCCTTAGGATTCCCTCTCTCCCTCTCTCCCTCTCCCTATCTCAAAATAAATATTTAAAAATAAATAAACTTAAAAAAAGGAAATGATTCCTAAACCTGAAACTCAAACTTCTCCAATATTTAGGCAGAACTGAAGTCCTAAGGGGAGTCACCCATGTGGGAAGGAATGATTCTATAGTTCTCATTTCCCATGTACCTTTGCTCTAAATGTTGAGTTCTTCATTTCTGACTTCTCAAGGTGGCAAAAAGCAATGACGATAAGGACAGAAGTTGTTTATCTAGCTGTTTCTGCGTTACTGAGACCATTTCCCTCTATAACATTATTGCTTAATTCTTAGGGGGTTTTGTGTTTACTTACCTAACCATATACCCTGCCACTGAGACTTTTAACCCCTGGCCTCCATAATGAAGGGTTTACATCTATATTCAGTTTCTTTTTGAAATGGAGATAAGAATGTGTTCATTCCAGACACTCAGACTTTTGACTGAGTGGCAGTCTCTGCAACCAAGATTACTGATTTTGATGAAAACTGCCATCTTACTCTGGAAGTTGAACACACAATCCACTGTTCCACAGAGGGAGAGATGCTGACCTGTCTCCATTTTTTCTTAACCACAAGTTAGCCCTGGCCCTGTTATTCGAGAAACTTCCTCCACAATGGTAAATAAGCTAGTGTTATATGTGAAAGAAAAGATACTTATATAAAGGTCACTATTATTAAGGGGGCATTAATATCTGACTAATGTTTGGCTGGGAGATGAAAATATCTTTTGAAACAAAAAATTGATTTCCTGCATTTTTTTTTTTAAACTGCTAACCATGGTGTCTCTTGACCAGCAATGGAAAGCTATCAATTGAAAAAGCCTTGGATTTAACCCTATACTTGAAGCATGAAACTGAAATTATGCCCGTGTTCCAAGGTTTGAATGAGCTGATACCTATGTATAAACTGATGGAGAAAAGAGATATGAAGGAAGTGGAAAATCAGTTCAAGGTAGAAGCCTTAAATAAATTGAATAGTTACATAACTGATTTGCTTTTGTGTGGGTGTAGGAAAGCATCCTTACCATTGTTCATGTATGTATGTCCTCACATATATTAAGGAAAAGTAAATCAAAATTAACTCAGTGTTTAGACTAGCAAAAATTTGGGTCTTACTGGCACAGACGGTAAGAATCTGTACTCAATTTTTATGGATTTGTTACTCCTTTCTTTTTGCAAATACTTATTTCATTTTACTACTGCATTTTGATGGTTACTATTAAGATATGCTGAGTCCGGTACTTGAGGAAGAGGCACAAAAGCATTATTTTTGGCAAAATGTCATGAAGTCCTTTTGTATAATTTGCTCTCAAAATTTAGTGCTATCAACTCTCTTAGTTTGTTTCAAAAATGGCAGTTCATCCTGATTTTCAAATAGATGAAGGTATACTTATAAATGTTATGGAAATAGTAAAATCATTTTTTCTTGTTTTTGACCCTTTTATAATTAAATATAAACAGAATTACATGATTTTAAAAATAAGAATTGGATTAAGCTTTAAAAATTAATCCCCATATCCCGAGGGTGTGTTGGTTTGTATAAAACATGAGATGGCCTGGGACCATTGTGGTGACACATGTGGCTTTCTCGCAGGCCTTTCTCATCAGGCTGCTGAGGGACCTCATTGATAATCAGACGTGGACAGATGAGGGCTCAGTCTCACAGCGAATGCTGCGGAGCCAGCTCCTCCTCCTTGCCTGCATGTGCAAGTATCAGCCCTGTGTACAGAGGGCAGAAGCCTATTTCAGAGAGTGGAAGGAAGCTGGTGGAAATTTGAGGTCTGTGTTTACAGAACAACCCATTTGTTCATATGAAGGGTATCTTTTCTGTTTTTCATCATTGGTGCTAAATGTTGGGAGGAAAAAACAACAAGTGTAGATAAGTCTCCTCTGCTGTACTTTTTGAGAAAATAAATTATTTTTTAAGATTTATCTATGTATCTCTCAACTTTCTCTTTTAAGAAATACTAGGAATTTATATATATAAAGATAAATACATATATCAAATATTTGCAGATAAATATAAATATATATATATCAAATATTTGCAGAGTTAAAATAGGATTAGAATAATTCCAATTTAATAGAGGCAAGGGTCAGAACGAAAACAGCTATCCTGGATAGGAACAGAGGCAGTGCCTGCCATAGAGGTAGCTCCTTTGGGCCTCCAAAGTCCCTGATGGGGTGTGTATAAACACTTGCTGACACTGTCTAAGCAAAGTAGGATCTTCCTGTATTTGGAATTGATTCTTGCTGTACTTAAGGACTGTTATATTTGGGGCTTAAATCTCTCCAGGAAATACTAAGCAAACAAAAAGTATACATGCTTCCATTTAAAGAAATGCTTCCAAACAGTGCTCCGTTGGATTCCTGACCTTTGTTCATGGATTACTTCTTGAGTCTAGTTTGCATTTCTTTCTTTTGGTTTAAAAAGTGACCACCCGTCGAGTTACCAGCATCATTAACGTATGTTAGATATGTTGGTATTTATCAAAGTGGAATTTCACATGATGTTTTTGAGAACGGGACTTAAAACTGAATTTTAGATGCTTTCTTGTACTTCTTTCTTAAAATCTAACTGAAGGAAAGAGGTTATTTTTGTTGACATTTCCAGGCACATTTCTCTGATCACCAGGCCAGTTTATCAGCTTGTAATTGGTCACCATTATACATTCAAACACACTCCCTACATCTCAGACTCTCACTAGGTATGTTCTTTTCCACAGCCTGCCCAGTGATGTAACATTGGCGGTGTTCGCTGTGGGGGTCCAGAACCCTGAAGGATGGGATTTTCTTTATAGTAAATATCAGTCATCTTTGTCCAGTACCGAGAAAAACGAAATTGAATTTGCCCTCAGTATTAGCCAAAATGAGGGAAAGCTTCAGTGGTGAGTAATTCATTCGTGTTTACATGGCCATGAGGAATTAAATGACATCAGATGCTTCTGACGTTGTTTTTGTTCTCTTGGCCAGGAATTGCCTATTCTGCTGAGAACAGTTAAGTGGGCACACATCTAATGAGTATGGTAGTTAATTAGTGAGAAGCAGGTATTAGGAAAAATATTTAAAGGAATATATATTTGTATGTTTTTAAAAGAACATGTTTAGAAATACATACCTTTAGATATACCTTTCTTATTTATTTTCTCTTATGAACAAATGTGATTATATGAGAATGGGTGTTGTGAACACTATATAAGTGTGAATTTTTATTATGTACATCTAGCAGGTTTATTAGCACTCTAGTTACCTATTTGGTCTTTATTATTGACGGATTGGCTTTTTTCTTTCACGCATTATTTTATTGAAATGACTTACAACTTTTCCAAGGACTATTCATTGTTACCATTTCTTCTCTCATTCATTTTAGGCTACTAGATGAAAGTTTTAAGGGAGATAAAATAAAAATTCAAGAGTTTCCACATATCCTTAGAGCTGTTGGCAGGAACCCGGTGGGATATCCATTGGCCTGGCAGTTTCTGAGGGAAAATTGGGATAAACTTATACAAAAGTAAGTAGTGCCAAAAATTGTGCCGTGACTAGAAAAGTCCATTAACCTGGCTGTGTTTTAGCTTTGTTTGTAAAACAACAGTGATGGTCTAAAGGGATTTTGTTTGTTTGTGGTTTTTTTTTTTTTTTTTATTGCAGATAGCACATAGAGATACTTTAAAAATATTCTTAGAAAATATAAAACTCAGAATTTAGTGCTAACTAATGAATCTGGGTAGTCCAGTTTTCCATTCCAATCCCTTTCTGCATCTGCTGACCAATTAGCCTTCCTCGGCACAGTTCAACCCATGTCTTGCTTTAACACTTCTGCTTGTTTGCACCTGCACTTGCCTAGCTCTCATAGCACTTACTATCTAGCACTTTATTTAGGGTACTGCATCTTTTATTCAGCTGTTGGTGTATTTATATTTTACAGTGGTATGTTAACACATTGGAGGATGCGGATCATGTCATAGATTTTTTTCCTGCCTAACCAGTTTTTAGTTAATTCTTGTAAAATCTATATGGCACTTAAAAACATGTTAAGTGAATAAATACTTTATGATACATCTTGACAACTTCAATTTGCAGGTTTGAACTTGGCTCATCTTCTTTAACAAATATGGTAATAGGAACAACAAATCAGTTCTCCACAAGAGCACGGCTTGAGGAGGTAAACAAAACTTTTAAATTTAAGTGACAATTAGCTAATAAATACGGGGTAGACAAAAGGGTATGAGGAGTTAGGAATGGATTTTGTCACTTAGTAGATGTTCTTTTCGGATGCTGTGGTGTTTTGGACACCAACCAAAATCAGTTACAATAAATTACTGAAAACTATGCCTCTTTGTCAACATGTTAAGAAGTCTTAGCTCTGCCATTAAAATTTTTAGGGCTTAAAAATTACTGGAAGCATTTAATCTCTGTTTATTCAGATGTTAAAAGTGATCATGAGAAATATAAATGCCCTATGTGATCATCTAGCTGTTAGGAAATCTGGTATCTTGGTTCTCCACTATCTAGATTCATGATTTTCTTGTTACTTATTTATATGCCATGTACTTGCAGGAAGAATTTTAGGCAACTTGTAATGTCCATATATAACAGAAATGTTAAATACCAGAAAGCTGCATGATTGACAGAAAGAGGTAACTGTATGAGGGATTTATGCTGAGGATAATTTATTGCAACTGTAAATGTATCACCACTTCCTAGCAGTCAAGACAAAAAATGAGAAAACCATAGGAGTTATTCCTATTGTCTGGTAAGAGAGAACCTGAAATGTCAAAGTTTTCCACCAAAGCAAACTTTTCTTCTGGCCTTAAACTTTGAGGAAGTGGATGTCTAGGTCATTGTTGTGTGGTGTTCCTTCTCTAATAATGTTTTCTAAAGGTGTAGAACAAATTTTACATGGCTTTAAAAATAGGTTGCCTTTAGATAAAATCTGAGAGCCTAATATTATTTTTTTTTAGGAATACTTCCATTGTATAGTCTGGTTACACCATGATACAGCTTGATACAGGGAGAATGCTTTGAAAATCAAAAGAACTGTTGCATCCCTGATTTTCTCTAGTTTTCAGTAGTTTCATGCAGGCTTGTAAAATTGCACACAATTCAGGATTGAACTCTAGTGAGGTCTACGGCAGAGCTATTCTATGTGATGACTGAAGACCAGTCAGGGGCTGTTAATAGCAAGACAGCTGTCCATAGACCAGATCTATAGCAACAAAACATTTCATTCATTCACTTGCTTTTTCAAGTCTTTTCTCATTATTTCTTTAAAGACATTACATTTTTATTATAAGGCAAACATGGTTTTAGTTTCTGGGGCTATGATGACGAACAGAGTAGACAAAGTCTTGGCCCTCATAGAGCTTAAATTCTACTGGGGAATCAGTTACGGACAGATCAACCTATGTCAGGTGGTTACATGCTCTTAAGATGAATAAGGCAGGGTAAGGAGAGAGTGGGTACGGGATGGAGCTTTGTTCTATGGAATGATTAGGAGACCTTTGAGCAGAAACCGAAGGAAATGCAATTGTCGTGTGCAAAAGAAACATCAGGTGCAAAGGCCCTGAGGTAGAGCATGGAAATGACATATTGGATGTCATCAGAAGGGAGAGTGTCTTACTGACAGGTAAAATGTGGGAGTCAGTTTGAGCCCTTCTCGGTCCTGACATCCAACTCCTCCCTGAGTCTTGTTGTCTCGGCTTTCAGCATATATATTGTATCTGTGCACTTGTCTGCTTTTACTCCACCCCCAAGACTTTCTCATCTCTGGCCTGGCCTATGGCTGTAGCCTCCTGAGTGTCTTCCCAATTTGCTAATACCAAGTCATTTTCCACATTTAATACTGAAAATCAACCCATGACTGACTCCTCCATGAACTCTTACCTATTCAGCTTGGAATAAATCCCAAGACTTTCCTTTGCATGTGCACAAGACCATGATGACTGGGCTCTTGCCCACCTCTCCAGCCCATTTTCACATGCTTTTCTGTGTCACCCTCATACAACAACACTTGAGTCACTCAGCCACTTCGTGTTCCAGGGCTACCAGGTGTTTATTTTGTCTCTAAGCCTCTAAACTTCTTTTTCAATGTTTATTTAATTTTGAGAGAAAGCAAGAGAGCAGGGGAGGGGCAGAGAGAGGGAGACAGAGAATCTGAAGCCCGACATGGGGCTTGAACTCATGAACCATGAGATCATGACCTGAGCTGAAGTTGGACACTTAACTGAGCCACCCAGGTGCCCCAAGCCTCTAAACTTCTTACCTCTGCCTGGCTTGCTCTTTCCCTAGCTTGGATAAAGGAGCCAGTGGAAAGGCTCATTTTATCCTGTAGAGGTCTCAGATCACATGTCACCTTCCCAGACTACTCTGTCTAAAGCAGGCCACCCCCTTCCCCAGTTACTGTCATAGCCTCAGTGTGTTTTGTCCATGGTGGTATATTTAAAGTAATCATAGTTTACCGCTTGTTGTTTTCCCAGAGTGTAAGCTCCCAGAGGACAGGCTGCTTGCCTAGTTCATTGCCTCCTCCTCAGTGTCTAGCACAGTAATTCAGCCAGAGGGATGAATAAGTGCCAAACAGTCATGAAACAAGGGATGAGGTTGAGTCCCTGATACAAGCTGGGTTTTAAGGTCTGCACTTTACTCACATTATATAACTACATCCTCACCCGTGCTTTGCAAGGCAAAGAGCATCCTTTTGCTACCAAAGTGAAAACTGAGTCCCAGACAAGTTAAGTTGTTTACTAAGGATCAAACAAACTGGTAGGATAAAACTGTGTCTTTCTGTCTCTATATCACACCACTTATTGCACAGAACATGTTCTCAAGGAGGCAGGTTTGAATCAAATGCTCAGTTGAGAGGATGCATTTTTCAAGGTAGATGAAGATAGGAGAGAGAATTTTGGGTCAAGAGTTGAAGGGCAAGGGTTAGCAGCTGGCTTCGTTTACAGGTCTTACAGTTTTTTGTTTTGTTTTTCTTAGTGGTACTATCATGAAGGGCTCCTTCAGGATTATTTTAAATAATTTGAAAATAGTTAAATAACTTATATTAAATAATTAGTAAAATTAATGATGTGATAGGACTGTTGTAAAGTGCCTGGAGTCATTCTTTTAACTGAGTATGAATCTTGAGTTCTGAAAGGATGTAACAGTAGGCTGAGCTCCAACTGAATGCAGGCCCATGAGGCATGCTAAGTGTTGTCTAGGTTGCTACAGCAGAGGGCAGGCCTTCAGCTCGTTGAAAAGTTGTACTGAGGTACCAATTTTAAAACAAACCTGAATCATTTAATTTTGGAATTTGATCTTTCAAAAGCCTATTCTTATTCCCAAATTTATAATACGATATTACAGCACAGATTTTTTTTAAATGTTTATTTTTGAGAGAGACATCTCAATCAGAGAGAGCGTGAGCAGAGGAGGGGCAGAGAAAGGGGGCAGAGGATCTGAAGCAGGCTCTGCACTGACAGCAGCAAGTCCCATATGGGACTCAAACCCAGGAACCATAAAATCATGACCTGAGAGGAAGTTGGATACTCAACCAACTGCCACCCAGACGCCCCTACAACATGGATTTTTAAGAAAATAACTGTCTGGAATCCATGCTTAATAAATACTGCATCTTGACCTAGACTTACCTCCTGTCTACAGAGTCAAAAACTTACGGATTAATGCTGTGAAAACATAAAGGAAAACATAAAGGTGAAACAGAGTACTGCAATAGTCAATGCTGTTGCAAAGCCACACTGTTTGTTCCTCATGTGAGCTTAAAGGAGTCGATACCCAGCCATGAAACAGGGAAGGTATTTTTGAGGAGACAGCGGTGTCTTATCTGTTTAAAACCATGGACAACTTTGTGTGGATTTTATCTTGGAGGAACAATACATGAATTGTGGATTAGTGTAAAAAATTTGGCAGTTTGGGAGATTTCCACCATAACCTTCTTGTTTCTGTAATGACCTACAAGGCCAGGCCCAAGGAGAAAGACTGCACTTGTGGGGTTCAAATTGTTTTCCTTGGCAAAGAAGATACTCTGCACATTTAACTTTTTAGATATGTTAAAAAAAAACCCAAAAAACAAAAACTAAGCTTGCATTGGTGTGTATATAACAATATATATTAAATAAACACACTCAAACCTTAATTATAAAACGGTATACAGTGAAGTCTTTTAGAATCTGGCAACTGGGAATAAATAAAACTGCAGAGAAAAATGCAGAATTTGACATCATGACGCATGAGCTCATTTCGTAGAGCTTAAATTTCTGTGTACACAGTTCTACCCAGACACGGGGCACTGCCTTCTATGTATAATTTGGGCAAATGCTGCAATTTTGGCTTGTTTTAACTAGCCTGAAAGTTTATTTGTGTAATACAATAAAACAGATTTTTAAAATTTGATTTTTCCTTACAAGGTAAAAGGATTCTTCAGCTCCTTGAAAGAAAACAGTTCTCAGCTCCGTTGTGTCCAGCAAACAATTGAAACCATTGAGGAAAACATACGTTGGATGGATAAGAATTTTGATAAAATCAGAGTGTGGCTCCAAAGCGAGAAGCTTGCACTGCTCTAACAGTTTGTTCCTTGGTGGTTCCTGTGGTAACATTATGCTAAAATTTTGTCAGATGTGATTATTTTCAAACCAGAGATGGCTCTTTTGGCTTCTGCTGAAGATATTTTTCCATTTCCTTCTTACTCATTTGACTATTCCTGTGACAAGACGGGCTACTAAATTGTTCATCAATGGGTTACTGCTACAATGTATTTTATTGACAGGTGTCACCCTGCAATCTAAACCCAAGCGGTGGGTTCCTTACTGTAGAGGAGTAGCTTATTTCTACCGTTTTATGTCCTATACTTAAGCCTTGTGCTTTCCAAACCCTGCTCCCCATGTGTGTGTCATCCATAAGCTGTTTTGTCACTCTCCTTTAAAGACCTGTGCATAGTGAGGACTGCTGAACAGTGAACCCCTGGATCAGTGACTAAGCATGTTCCACCTTTCCCTTCCCTGCCACATGTCCAGGGGCTGACATGTAGGCACATGTCATCAGGCTTGTTTGCTGACTTCTGTCAGTCTCCCAGGAGGGCAGATGGGAGCTGGGGTAGGGGAGAATAGATGGGGGTGTTGTATTGCCCTGGTGCCCTTGCAGGTTGCCTCGGGTGGCCTCCACCAAAGCTTGGCTCCTGAGAAGTGGCCCTCTTTTTACCCAGCCTTCTCCACCTCTGCCTTCTAGTAACCATTCCTCCTCTCATCCCTCCAGGATGAGGGGAGGGTGAAGTGGGAGTCTGGCTTTTCATAGTCCTAGCAGTACTAGTGGGCTCCTTACATCCATCCCCATACCTTTGTTTAAAAAACAAACCTTTTTAGAGAACTCTTCTCAATCCTAATTTGAGTGTGTGGTCTATTTCCTCAAGGACCCTGAGTGATACAGTGTCCCTCTGAAAAAAGCAGAGTACATTCAGGTCTAGAGGAGAAAGCTTTCATTTGAAGTTGAACCTGGGAGCTGTTGATACTTAGGTAGGTGATGCTTCCTCTCTCTGCTCCATATTTGGCCTAGTTTATAATTCCCCAAAACCTTGTTACTGGCACTGCCACTAAGTCATGGCAGAGTCTCCAATAAATAATGTGAAACTGAAATTATATTAGCTTAAGTGTGGCAGTGAGTTGTCTTTGAAGGCCTTTATGAGTTTAACGTACTATAAAATTTAAAAGAATATATGAAAAATGTCAATGTGTTCTAATATATTGTGGAATAGAGTGACATGAATGTGTTTACAATTCTCTTTTTATATGTATTGCACAGTCTAATGGTTTGAGAAATAAAACCAGGAATCACTGGTAATTTCCACCCCCAGGTATTAACCTTCTAAAAGACATACAAAGCCAAGATTTTAATGTAAAATACTTTTAATTGTTTTGTATTTTGACTTAATGAAACATGGAAATAGTGGTTTTCATTTTGGTCACCTGAGGAACCTATGTTAATTTGCTTCTGGAGAAGTCCATTTTCTAAATAACAATATTGCTACAACAATGTGCAAATACCTTTTTGGGAATAAAAATTCTATTTACTTCTAAGCAGACATTTGCAATCATTTCCTCCGATTTAGGTAAAAGAAGACTCAGACTCTGTAGCTTAGTCTCATCATTAATTACCAGTAAACGCCCAAGTCTTGAAGACATTGCTAATGAACAAAAAGGCATATTCAGGGTACCTTTAATGTTTACTTTTACAAGTGTTTCTTAAATCTCTGGATTTAAAAATATTTCTGTATATGCAGGGAAATTAGTAATACTGCAGCCATTTCCCTGCAAACACATCTGTCAATGTCAAAGATTTCATTTGGAAAAAAAAGGAAAACTTTATACTACCTAATTAAAAGACTTAGAAATACAGTTGAAATCCCACAGGAGCAGTATTCATTATTTTCTTGTCTGTCAGTGCTTTGAAAAGGTCTGTTTACTCTCCCTAGCACTGGCTTATATTTCCCAGATTTAGAGTAATAGAATAATGCCCGCATCTCTCATGGGATAGATACGCAGCATTTAAAGGGGGCTAAGCATGATATCCTATATGTATGTGCATGACTTTTCATGAGAATTTTGGAAGAGTTAGCAATATCATTTTATGCCCCATTATAGGTACTGTTGTTGTTTTTCCTCCCCCCAGTTTCTGGACAGTATTGGTGATATTTCTCATTTTTAGAGAAGTCGGCTAAGTTCTAATAAGAACTTAAAACATATGCTAAGGAAGGCTGTGCTTTCTGAAATGAAGAATTCCAAATCAGTTTTATGACATGTACCTGATATCTTTTCCTGCATCCAGTACCAAGAAATAAAGATGAAATTATTTATCGAAATCCCCTCAAGGATATCAGTGCTATGTTCATAAACAATTCATTCCAAAAGATCTGAGAAACCATTCAAAGTTGTATGACATCAGAACCTAGTTCTTGAATTGCTGTGGGAGAAAAGCAGGTTTTTAAATTTCAGATAGCTTTTTTTTTTTTTTTTTAAGAAGTTTTTATCTTTGGTAAACCTACCTTCCTTAAAGCCAGATGGTACACAGTGCACAGACTAAAGTGGCAGTGGTCTAAGCAGATAATTGCTGCTCTGCTTATATGTAGCAAAATGGAAAGCATAGCTTAACACAGTAACCCAAGTGAGTTCAAGGCAAATGAATATTCTAAGGATCATATTTTCTTATTTTTGGAGCTTGCTATGTGGTGACATATAGTCTGCATTTTGCTTTTCTGACTTGATTCTAGTCTTAGTATGTTTTGTGCTGGCTCTAAGGTGTAGAAGTCCTAACCTCTGGCAAAAAAAGAGTACTGGGTGCAGCATGTCCTGGTCTGTCCAGGTTATTAATTTATTAGCAGCCCAAGAGGAGATATGTGCCCACTGTACAATATTTTATGTTTGACTTATAAACATTAACCCAAAGAAACATCAAATACAGTTCTAAAGCCAAAGAGGAGATGGGTAATGAGAAATCAGAACATTAAACACGTTCAAAGCATTGTTTTCCAAATGCTAACAATAAAAGAAGTGCAAATGGCAAATACTAATGAGATTTACAGGCACTGTGTGTAGAATGTGCAAAAGTCTGCAAAGGTTTTTCCTTTTATATGTTGTTTTAAGAAACTATCAAATATATCTCTTAGAAATATAGAGTTCCCATCTCTCCCAACTGAAGGCAATTTTTAAAAATTCAAAGTTTATCAATACTCAGTACAGTTACACAGATGAACCAGACAAATTCATTTTCTTTCTGGGAAAAGAATAACCAATGTTTAGGATGTCAACAGTCAACAAATAACACTGTCTAGAAACCACCCAGAAAAATTTTCTGTTGTTCAAAGCCTTTTGTCCTTCAAAAGTCACCATTCACCAGCTGAAGATTATATAGGCAGATACCTTGAAAAATTCAAAGAAAAGAAATCCAGTGAACAATACATAATTTTGTTATAGGCATAGTAAATGTAACATTTACTAATAATGCTATGTAACAGATAGCAACAAGGAATCTCCTATGAGTAAACATGAGAATGATTTTAGAAAATTCTAGAATTTAGAAAATAGAAAACTTTAACTTGGGGAAAAATCTTTGGAACAGTTCTAATGAGTATACCTCCCTTGTTATCCAAAACAAAAGTAGACCGTGGTGAGAGAGAGTAACCCAATCTAATCTACATTTTTATTTTCTTTAGGATTTGGTCAGCCAGTGGTCATAAGCTTTAATGGCTTAGATTAACACCTATTCTTATATATAGGAAACATATAAGAAATATAAGGGCTCTCAAGGTACATCTCCTGATTGCCTTATCCAAACAAGTTCTTCAGTCACCATCAGAAGAAAGTACTTGACTTTCGCAAAACTAAGATGAACAAAAGTGGTCAATCATTTCCTTTGCTTTTGTTTCAAAAAAACCCTGTAGTTTCCTTTAGACATAAGAGGTACTTGTGTTCCCCTCACCATGTGTTGGTATTTTGGTAATATCAGTATCATAAGGACATTTCACTGTATGATGTAATAGGCTAACTGGGTAACCTGCAGTCACAAGCATCTGGGTTTCAAAGAGTCCACTAGACTTAGGTGGTCATTTTTAAGAGCCTAGTCTGATATATTAAAGAGCTCTTAATTATAAGATTACTGTTTTTAAACATTCCAGGAGCATATTATTCCATTTGTTGCTTTTCGGTGAATTAACCTATTGACAATGCTATGTGCATTTTATGCCAATAGTATGAAAAGAACATGAATAAGAAGTGGGTTTAGTTTCCCTTGCCTATAAACAGGTCTGTAACAAGGTACAGTTGTCTTCATTTACAACAAACCCTGAACTTACCAAATAGTGTGAACTTTAACTTGTATTTTTTTCATCAGCTTTTAGCTTAGAAGTTTCATCCTTTGCCTAAAAGGGAAAGCAGAACCATTACTGAACCCCTCCTTTCCTGGATTAAGTATCAAAAAGCAGATCAATCATAAGATTCTTATGAGTAGATGGGCTTTTCAAAATTAAAGGGTCAAAAGATGACAAAGTGGAGGAAAATTAAATGGGCCTTTCTAAGGATTTTTCATTTAGCCCAAACTATGAACTGTTGACCTTCAAGTTTGTAAACTAAAAATAACCTTAGGTGATTTTAAATTTTTTACTCTCCTTTTTTTTTTTTTTTTTTTTGAAGGCTAGGGTTAATTGAAGAAGAACACAGGTATTATTGGATGGTATTCATTCATTTTACAGTGATTGATTCTCTCTTAATTGGGGGCACTACTAAATATGGAGTTATTAAAAACTTCGTTTTGACCATGTACTTTGTATAACTGAAATTAAATATGTGTTTGCTTATTTAACCTATTTGAGATGTAAGTTCATGAGCAGTTAATCATCAATCTGGTTTCCTATATCTTTTATGGATTTCACTTTTTTTTGAGGTTATAAATTGACATATAAGCTGAATTTACACTTTAACATTATTCTAAATTTTACTATATATTTGCCTTTCCAGTGAGATTTGTACTTTCATAAGTTTTCCTGTTACTAATTAGCAACCTTTATTTTCAGCTTGAAGAAGTTGCTTTCACATTTCTTGTAAGGCTGGTTTAGTGCTGATGAACTCCTTTAGCTTTTCCTCATCTGGAAAACTTGCTCTCCTTTTATTCTGAATGACAGCTTTGTTAGGTAGAGCATTCTTCATTGAAGTTTTTTTATTTCAGCACTTTGAACAGGTCCTGCTACTCCCTCAGGCCTGCAAAGTTTCTGCTGAAAATCTGCTGATAGAGACCACTGGTTTTCTTTTGCTGTGTTGAAGATTCTCTCCTTGTCTTTAACTTGGGATTTTTAAATTACAATGTTACTTGGTGTAGGTGTCTTTAGATTCATCTTTTTGGGGGATCTTATGGGCTTCCTGGATCTGAATTTCTGTTTCCTTTCCCAGGTTAGGGAAGGTTTCAGCCATCATTTCAAGTAAGTCTGCTGCCCCTTTCTTTACCTTTTCTTCACCTGGGACCCCTATACTGTTAATGTTTGCCCATATGATGTTGTCCTATAAGTCCTTCAACCTATCTTCACTTTTTTTTCCATTCTTTTTTCTTTTTACTGTTATGATTGGATGAGTTCCACTGCTATGTCTTTATGTTCACTAATCCTTTCTTATGCTTCACCGACTGTTCAATTTTTCAGTTCACATATTGTATTCTTTGGCTCTGTGACTTCTCTTTGGTACTTTGTCATTACTCTCATCTTTAAGTTTTCACTGTGTTCATCCACTCCTCTCCCAAATTTTGTGACCATCTTTGTAATAACTATTATGTTGACTGCTTCATCAGGTAAATCATTTAGCTCCATTCTGTTAAGGGTGTTTTTTTGTTTTTCCTGAGGTTTGATCTTTTATTTGGAACCTATTCATCTATGCTTCGTTTTCCTTACCTCTGTATTGGTTTCTATGCCTTAAATAGACACCTCTCCTAGTCTTGCACGAATGTCCCCATGTAGGAGATAAACCCTTTTGTTCAACCCTGCTGTAGCTCTTGGCTGTCTCTCAAACCTCTGTGATAGGCTGCTTGGACAATTTTATTTTTAGTGGCTCCTAGTATTTGAGGGTGTGCCAAGATCTGTCAAGGTCACAAAAGGGAGTATCTCTGTCAGCACCTAGAATGAAGCTGATTAGAAGCCAATTCCTTACATAGAACTCTTTAAACAATGCACACATATACAGGCTGGTGAAACCACAAACTAAGTCCTGCTGACTGCCAGAGCCCAGTCATCTAGAGGGGTCCCTTGGGTGACAGTCACAAAAACCGGGTTTTCAGATGAGTGTATTAAACTGCTTTCCAGGAGATGCTGATGACCTGAAGTGAGGAAGAGGGAGACGGGAAAGATGGTGTCCACCAGCCTCTGTCCTAGAAAGTATTTAAGCAGGCCCCTAGGTGAGTGTTAAATAAGATGCCTGATCCTCAGAGGCCAATGCATAACATAAGCCATTACACCTTTCACAGAAATTCTGGGTGCTTTTCAATTGGTTGGACTCTGGAGCAGGTGTGTCTGTGGTCTCAAGCCCTTTAAGAATAGTTCTCAGATCACTAAAGCCTTGTGGGTTTTGTGGACACAAGCCCTATTGGTTTTCAAAGCCAGATATTTGTGGGATTCTCTCTGATGCAGGTCTTAAAAGGTAGGATGCCAAATATGGGGTTTAAACTCTTTGCTCCTCAGGAAGAAGCTGTGGGTTTTGAGTTCCCTTTTGATTATGGGTCATGGTGCCTACAGTTGGGTTTACAGTGAGATTGTGTTCCTGTCCCCTCATTGCTTCCATTTGGGCTGCTCTCATCTGCTAGGTAAGTAAGAGTCACCCAGCTAGTTTTGGGTTTTTGTTTTGTTTTTTTCTCTCCACAGGGCATTGTTCCATATGCAGCTATAGATTTGGTGTGTCTGTGGAAGAAGGTGAGCTCAGGATCTTCCAAGGTCACCATCTTGATTCTTTGAGTTTTGCTATGCCTAGAGTATTATTTTTAAAGCCGTATCTTCAGTTTCTCATTACAGTCTGGGGATCACAGTAATAATCTTTAAATCATATGTTCTTGGAATGGGAAAAGTTCTAGAAATTGTCTAATCCAACTTGCATTCCTTCTGAGCACAATATGAATAATTTTGATAATAAGATCTCAATCATTTTGTCTCCATTAATGCCCAGCTCTAAGAAGTGGGACCCTGTAACTTTTTTAAGATTTTATTTTTAAGTAATCATTGCATCCAAGGTGGAGCTCAAACTCACAAACCCAAGATCAAGAGTCACATGCTTCACTGACTGAGGCAGCCAGGTACCTCTGGACACTGTAACTTCTCTTCATTAGTTTTACTACATAATTTTTCAAGTTGCTCTAGAAAGCAGAACTAACAGTTCTCCCTCCAGCTGGCATCTAATGAAAATTCTGGATATAAAAACCCTAAGGTCTTCTCCAATTTTGTATACTGCTTCTGTGTTCTAAAATTTATACAAACCACATTCCCTGGTGTTACCCTCCCCTCCCCCACCATGAATTTGCTATGACTTTTATAGTGAATCATATATCATAATAAGTTGTTGACTTTTTTTCTTCATGGTATATAAAGTAATTGTTTAGTTTATAACTGGCCGTTTAGATTTGGTGAAATACAGTATATGAATCTGTCTTGCCAATGTGTTATCCACAAGTAGAAAATGTGCAGTAGGCAATTTCAAGTAGTGGTATGAGTCTTTGGAGAGAGAAGGTGTAAAAAAAATTCACCCTTCCCAATATTTGCTATAGATGTTTGAAGGTTGGTGAAGGGATGGAAGGAGTGGGACTATAGGCAGAAGGGCTTCTAAGTTTGAGAATTGCTTTTAAAATGGCAAAAGAACTGGAATGTGTTTACAATACAAAGGAAAAGTAGATTAAAAGGTTGAAGATACTAGAGAGAGGTGATTATTGACCCCTCAGAAAGAAGGGCCAAATCAGGGCAAGCGGGGGAGAGGATTTGTCTTTGGGTAGGTGGGAAGGGACCTTAGGGATTTTGTGCAAGGTGGCCTCATTTTCCTCTCTAAAGTTGAAGGCAAGGCTATCTGCAGACAGTGGTGGGAAGTGGCTGAAAGAGGGTTTTGGGAGGGGAGGGATCCTACACTGATTATCGGCTAGCACAGATGGCTGGTATCACAAACTGTACAATTATGGTGGGGTCTTCCATACTTTGTGTGATAAAGGGGGGAAATGCAAGAAACTTGAATTGTGTTAAGAATGATCATTTAGATTTCTAAAGTCCCACATACTTTTATAAAGTAAGTTCCTATTTTAATATCAACTTCTTTACCAAGATATGCTACAGGATCGATAGTGCTTAAACTATTATTTTATTCTAAATAGATTCCAGTTAGAAACTAAATTGACTAAAAGGATAAATGCCACTCCATGTAATTTCTAAGCTAATATGTAGTATATTTAGTGCTTTTTACCTTTGCAGAATCCTTTGCTTTACCCCCATTCTTGGGTGCTTTGGAGCTGGGAGCAGTTGTCTTGACTTTGTCCTAAAGCAAAGGAAACACCATAAGGTTATTGTTATCATCAGTCCCTCTAACAGTTAACTCTGGGCTGCAATCAAATCAAGTGTAATTAAAAAATGGAAAACTTTGAATATACATAGAAGTGTTTAAGTTGGGAAGTAAAAACGCTTAAAAATACAGTGGAAAATGTGGGTCACAGTGATGTTCTGCCAATTTCCATGAGGAATTTTGGTCATCAAAACAGAGCTTGCTTCTATCAGGACTGGGTTTTATGTGCCAATAGAGCAAGAATGAGATACTGTTTTCAGTGTTATGGAAAACAACTTTAACAATGAAATCATCAGAGAAAGTCCCATTCACCAAAAGGCATTATTTATCCAGGAATGAGAAATAGGATGCTGGGGTGGTCTAGAAATTAAATCACCCAATATGGGGAGGACTGACAATTCAGTGATTGGGAGAGGTGTTTAATAAGAGCAAAACAACAGCAAACAGATCTGCAGTTATCAATTCTTCTGAAAATAACAAGGAAGGGCATTAATTCACTTTTCCTTCTATTTGACTTATATATGCCACACACATGTTGTACTACATATTTTTCTCATTCATCTTTAATCACATGTTTTGAGTACCTGCTGTATCCCAGGAATTTTGCTAATGCTGACCACGGCTGCTTTGTAAAGTGCACAGCTCACTGGTACAAATACACAGGCAAAGACCTTCTCCCCCAGGTGCAGGAGAGCATGGAGGAGAGGCCCCTGACCTTGGCCTGGGAAGGGAGAAGCAGTAAGAGCTGATGCTTGAACTGGGCCCAGAGGGAGGGAATCAGCCAGCTGGGCAGGGTAGAAAGGAGAGGGAATCCCAGAGGGCAACAGCCATGAGAAGGTACAGTGCAGGGAGGGACTGCTCTCATTTTAAATGAACATAGACAAACAAAAATAAATAAATGAACACAGACAAAGCATTAGTGTCGAACTCATTAGTGTGGAAATCAAACATGGTGGCTATGGAGATTATAGAGCAACATAGAAAACATTTACGAAATAATATTGAGAATGTTTTACATATGCACTTGAATTACTACTGTATTAAACCGATACATATGGAAAAAGATGGCATCATTGCCATTGATGCTATGGCATCATTGAATTCATTATGTAGCCTACAACTCTATGTATTCACACAAAGAAAGGCCATATTAAAGTAGCATAGTACCTTCTCTGCTGTCTTCTCTGAGGTTTCTGGGGGTGTAGGACAGCTGTCAAAATCACCTGAGAGGGCATCGATGGGGTCTTTGTCAGCTGCAGATTTCTGAGATATTAACAGAAATAACCATCAGTGAAGGAGCACAAGGCAAAAATACCATAAGGAACATTTTTCCACATCACTAAAAATATTACAAGAAAAAGGAAACCTTGCTGGCATTCTTTTCCTAAGAAACTAATGTACAATAAAGGAGATATTAAAACATGAAAATCCTTACAGATTTACTTTCTCCTCTTTTATACATGTTTGCTTAGTATTCTGAGCCTCAATTTTTCTATCTGAAACATGGAACTGTCTGAATACGCTCTTGTAAGGGCTAACCAAGAGAAATCACACACACCCGTTCATACATGTATGTCTTCACATCATTCCAAACACAGGGTAGCCATACAATAAATTTCAGATTTCTAAAATGTAAACTAAAGTTCAGCTAGAATGAAAAAAAAAACTTTCCTTATGGGAATATGCTGCTATGATATTTACCTTTGAGTCCTTGGGTTGCTGTGTAGGTGGCTTTACGGGTTTGCCCTTAAAAATAAGGCAGGTTATTGGTTAAACATAGATCTTAGTAAAAGTTTACTTAGGTGTAGCCAGTAACTGTAAAATCTATTGTCTAACGATCTGAGATACAATGGAGTATTGTTTTGCAGTAACTGATAAACCTCAAGAAAGAGTCTAGTTGTGGAAGAGAAGGGAAGGAAACAATTATTAAGGAACTTTCTGCCATCATATGTTAAATTGCTACTTAGAATATTATTAAAAATAACCTGTGTTTTTCTTTCTTATTTATAAAAGATTAAACTTTGGAATGATTTGAGGGGCTGGAATGGCATATAGAGATTTTTTTTTTTTTTTTCCAGGATTACAAGTACAACTCAGCAGGGACTTTACCCATCTACAAAGGCAAGGGTTTTAAACAATACCTTTCCCACAATACAAGCAGGGTAAGGCAGTATTAGCAAGGCAGGGAGGCTTCTAGCACGATGCAGAATTGCTATCTTCGGGAATACTGAATGCAAGCAAGGAGAATGGATTTCTGTAATAAGAGACACTGAAGGTAACACTCTTCAAACCAGGGCATCCTCAAACCCACCAAATGAATCAGTATAGAAAGAGAAGGATGTAACCTGGGCTTCCTTGTTTCTCTTTGAACAGGCCTGGAAAGGTTCTTCGTCATATAACTGACTTGCAATGAGGAGCCAAAAGGGAAGGATACAGGCCCAGCTGACCTAAGAAAATCTGGCTTTATGTTAGAAACAGAAGGCCAACGGCTTTTTTTTTTTTTTGATTTTTTTTTTTTTTTAAATATCTATTTATTATTTTGAGAGAGAGACTGAGTGTAAGCAGGGGAGGGGCAGAGAGAGAGGGAGACACAGAATCCGAAGCAGGCTCCAGGCTCTGAGCTGTCAGCACAGAGCCCGATACGGGGCTGGAACCCATGGACCAAGAGATCATGACCTGAGCCACCCAGGCACCCCTAAAACTTGATAGAGCATATCTAGATATAGAAATAGGACTTGTGGTGAGGAATATAGTGTTGCCTGTCCTTACTCTGAATAGTGCTGGTGGAAGTGTAGAGGAAGACCCCAAGTCATGGAAGGGCCTTATTTATCTGCCCTATTAAATCAGTTCAGTACCAGCTGAAGTCAGACGCTCAACCGACTGAGCCACCCAGGCACCCCACAACTATCATTTTTATAGCCTTTTCTTGCAAAGAGAATTCATCTGTGTACTGCCCTGGAATCACTGTTCAGCACTGGTGAGTGACTGAACATTATTCATCTCTACGCCACAGCACCCAGCACAGTGAACATCATATGGTATTGGTTCAGATGAATATTCAACAGAATTCTAGACAACCTGTTCATCAGAAACACATTAAAAGCACTCAGTCATGTTATAATTTTATGCTATTGTTAAAGTGCACCTCCTATTCATTTCAACTGATATCTGAATTTAAGAAGCTTTGTGATATATATCCAACCTAGACATTTGCCTTCATTTACCTCATCATCATTATCCAGGAGGTGTCTATATTCAGGGGGGATGGTGTCATCTCTTTCTCCCAGCTTGTCTCTATGTTCAGCTTTGGCTTTTTCCTGCAAACATGGAATAGATACAATATTTTCTCCTTCAATTACACAACACTTGTAGCACTCAGTGTTTATTGTACTTTACTGAGGCAAAACAGAATTTTTATTTTCCAAGTAACAACAAAACGGATGACTTCAACAGACTTCAACAATAGTTGATGGAAAACAAAGTAAACTCAGGTGCTTCTCTAGGTCAATCCACACCTAGATTGTGTGAGTTTCTACCTTGTATTTTATTTTATTTTATTTTTAAAAATTTTTTTTTCAACGTTTTTTATTTATTTTTGGGACAGAGAGAGACAGAGCATGAACGGGGGAGGGGCAGAGAGAGAGGGAGACACAGAATCGGAAACAGGCTCCAGGCTCCAAACCATCAGCCCAGAGCCTGACGCGGGGCTCGAACTCACGGACCGTGAGATCGTGACCTGGCTGAAGTTGGACGCTTAACCGACTGCGCCACCCAGGCGCCCCATCTACCTTGTATTTTAAAATAAATGATGAAATATTTATCCTTAGAAACGATGAAAAGAGATAAAGCCCAATGGTATAAACTATCTTTTGTCTTTATGTGAATTTCACTTTTTAAATAAAAAGATCAAGTCTTCGGATCTTGATATTTAGAGGTAAAATACTTAGAACTTGGACGTGCATGAGCAAACCTTGAGGGGCCAGCACAAGCAGCAAATGGCATAGCAGGGAGTACCTTTAACCCTCCCTGCATCCTCACCTGACTGGGGCATGTCTGGAACTGGTTCAGTGACATTCACTCCCCACCCCCCACCACCCCCCAGCCACCAGTAGGAGAGAACAGGCTTTATTTTTCTGCCATCATTATCATTTCATTTTTCAAATACAGGTGAAGTTCACATCAATATTCCTGTAACACTGGTGGAATTAAGACTTCAGGATTCTTTGAAATGCCCTGGGACATTCTGGAACATGGATTTGGGTGGCTAGTTACTTCCAGGTTTCAAGGTGAAGGGGTCATTTAGTACCATATATTGTTAGGCAGGAATAAGCATTTACTCTTGTTCTAGAAGGTGGGTGGGGCTAACAGTGTGTGCCTTGCTGACATGCCTCTCCACAGTGCTTACTCCTGGCTTAGTGCTTCATTTGGGGGTTTGCATGCAGTGTTAATGGTGGCTCAGGAGGCTGATAGGGAAAACTCTGGCAATTAGGGGACCTCTGCCCTTATATGGACCAAATAGGTCATCCTAAAAATGCCATACACCTGATATATGCTTATTACCAGATAAAACTAAGAAAAGTTAATGTGGGAAGAGAATGAAATTAAAGTAGAGCGGCACTTCTCCATCATAACTAAGTGTGGTCTCGCTAATAGGACATGTGCCTGAACCTGTGCACTCGCATAGTCCTCACTGAGGAAATAAATACAACAGACTATAGAGAAGGAAAAAATGAGACTTAAGTCATTCAACTGTTCACTGAAATGCCAGATGTTTTTTTTTTTTTTTGGTTTGTTTTTCCTTTTATATGCAGTGTAGGATATTCTATGCTTTAAACTTTAAATTTCACTTATTAGTATATACATATTTTTTTTACCTTGACCTTATCCTTTATTGGTTTGTTCTCATCTGGATCAGGCTGCCTTTGTCCTAGACTGTCAGAAAGTTGATCCAAGGCATCGTCCAGTTCCTTGTTGTCGCCCTGCTAAAAAGTCAATCTGAATTAGTCGCTGGCTAGCAAAATCAGGTCACCTACTGGAATGTGGGCCTGCCACGGCCAATAAGACCTCCATCAACTCATGAGACTTTAACCAAGGAGATGGGTACAGTCATGGAAGGTGGCCTTGGGTAGAGCTCCTTCTCCCTAATCTCTCCTTCTCCACACTTCCACTTGAATCCCAGATGACTTTCTTTTCTAAAAAAAAAAAAAAAAAAATAGGCTCCTCCAAAAAATAGGGGGTTCCTGGTCTGATTTGTTGGAAAATGTGCCTTATGATGTGTTCAGTGTATGCAACACAACTGGTGACAGTCTAACGTCCCTAGGGGGAAAAAAAAAATACATGAATTATGGTAGCTTTTTTTCATTATTCACCTGTATTCATTTAAGTAAAGATAAAGATGTACACCTAGTTTGAGTGATATCTTTAGGTAAAACATGAACTGAAATTAGACTTTACAATGGGAAAAGTGATGGAAAAGGTGTTCTAAAACATACTTGTGAAAGGCATACAGGTTTTGGATTGCAGATGTTGACCAATCGCCTCACCCAAGGCAGAACCCCTCACCTCACGATTAGGAGCTGAAGCGTAACTGGCAGCCTGAATTAATAATGATTCTTCCTTTCTGTGCACAGGCACATTCATCATTGTGAACACACACACACACACACACACACACACACACACACAGCATTTTACTGGTTTTAAGTGTTTCGTTGGAGCTCAGGATTATAGCTCTTAATGGAGGAGCTACCCACGGCTGAGTCTGGGCTTTGTCATTTGGGCCTCTGGATATTTTCAGATGATCCTGAGACTGACCCAACGGGATGAAAATTCATTCAGAATCTAAGACTACAGCACTAAGTAAGCTTTGATGCTACATCAAAAGGAAAGTAAGCATAGCTGACTTCACTAAAGCTACTTCCTCTCCATCTAGCAAATGAGGCACTTGTTCGCAACCAAAGGAGATGGGGATCTGGTTTAGGGCGATCTCTTTGATGTGCTGCGGTCTCCTCGCCTCGATAGTGTATAATTTCGTACTGCACAGAAAATTAATCAAGGAAGTCTGGGAAAGCTTTGGTCCCACAGCCTCGCCTCAGGACATGTAAATAATTAAAACAATATTGATGCTGAGGTTTTTGTATTGCTAACATGAAAACGACAATGTTTTACTGGTGTGAATGAACGGGAGGAAAACTGCTCTTCCATGACATGCTTGAATTTTGGGGAGAAGTGGCTCGAACACTGAGCAATTCCATAGAATAAACTTGAGGTTAAATAATAGGTAGTATTTATAGCATGTGTCAGGAAAAATCTAAAGGGAGGAGAAAATAATCAGGAAAGCTAAAGGATTTTTTTAAATCTAATAATTCAAATAAATGTGCAATGCACACTACTGCTCTTTCAATTCTAATAAAGTAGCAATAATATTAAGTTCCAGGAAAGTGTGTGAAATATTTCATAAACACTCTTTAATTTAATTATTTCAGATATACTGTCATCTCTCCAAATGGCCAGTCTTACACCTCTTCTAAAACAGAAAGTGCTTTATCTTCTCAACAGTTTTGTTTATTTTCATTTACTCTAAGGCAAGGGTCCTATTTTCTTCCTTATTTTGTTGTTGCTGCTGCAAAAATCTATTTCTATGTTGCTTACCACATGAGGGGGCGGGCCAGCAGAGTATGTGGTTGGAGCTGGGGTTTGGGAAACCACTTCAGAGATGGCAGCAGAAAGGTTAGCTTCTTCAAATTTCTTTAAAAAGAAAAAGAAAAAAAATTATTACATACAGTACATTACACAAAACTATGCCCGCAATGCCATCGCTTAAATACAGTTTTTAATACTTTATTACTGTTTATTCTCTTCATCCAAATGGATGCAAAGTAACACATAATCTTTTGGGGGAAAGAGACAGAATCTCAAGCAGGCTCCACATCCAGCACAGAGCCCAGGATGAGATCATGACCTAAGCCAGAAATCAAGAGTCGGAAGCTTAACTCACTGAGCCACCCAGGTGCTCCTCAAAGTAACAAGTAATCTTAATTTGTATTCTATTTCCTCCTCCATAGTTTCAGTTTACACAATCTCCTGATTTCTATTCCTATTTATTATTCCAAATGTTCAAAAAGCTCATAACGACTTAAGAGTTTCATGGTTTATTTACATGTTCCTTGGTGTACATTTAGGTTGTTTGCAATTTCTCAGCTTTCTTCTTTGTTAATTACTCTGTAGGAGTTCTACCAGTGGTTCTTTTTCTGGTGCTGCCTACATTCCACCAGACTGCCCCCTCCACAGTTGCTAGAAAGTCATAAAGCTAAAAGCAATGAATTAAGCATGCTTGTTTTCCATGGCCTTCCTTGCCTCAATTAGATATTTGTTACATATTTTTAATTTTGATATGAGATGGATAATGATGTACAAGTGTTGCTTTATACTTGTTATACGGTGTGAGGTTTGTTTTATTATTTTTTCTTAATGTTAAATAGCATATTATTCCAGAATCTTTGTGAGATTATGATTCATTCACCTTTTAAAAATATACTAAATCTTTTATGTTCATTTCTTGATTTTTCCCATTGATCTACAGTTTTGTTTTCTGATTCAGAATTAAATTGATAATTATCATATAAATCAATCCCTGCATTTAGTTGGGTTAATCTTTCCTAGAAATATTGAAAAATGGTTTTCAGTATTTTTTCATGTTTTTATGTCTTTGCTTTTCAAACATATTTTAGAATAATTTTACTGGGCTATACAAAGTACCTTATTGCTATTTTAATTTAAAAAATAACTTATAAGATGACTAGAAAGAATTGTCATGACTTTTCAGACACTGAGTCAGACTGTCTTAGATATTTTAATTTTTTCATATTCTAACTTTTCTGTTCATTTCTTGTATTGCTCTTTACATGTCTGACATCTCATTTTAATTGTATTTTCTAATCTGTTACTGATGTACACAGCATACACAATGTTAATTACATATGTGCTCTCTACAACTAGGAATATCTGCAAATACACAAATGTTCCTTTTTAATACTTGTCATTTCTTTTTCATGTGTTGTTAATGATTGTTCATACAACATTAAGCAGGAAAGATAATAGAATTTTTTATACTGTGTTTTTAAAGGAAATGCTTCTAGCTTAACTCCAAATATTTGATTCTTGAAATTAAATAGATACTCTTTAATACATTAAGGGATTGTCTACTTTTTAAAGGTGACATTTGAAATACATCTTCTGTATGGATATAATTATTTTTATTTGATACACTACTATGCTATATAAATTCTAATATTAAATAAATATTTAATTTCTGACTGATACTTATTACTTTAATAATTGTATATTATCTTTGTTAAACATTATACATCTACAGATTTAAGTGACTTTAGTTAAAAATGCTATATTGATCAAGTTTTAAGATTAGGACCATCATTATTTGTAGAAGCAACTATGTAAGCCATATTTTTGAAGATATGGTTATGTCACATGAGACCAACTGCTGTTAAACACTTAAGAGTCAATTTTAAACTTCTCCTGGAAGCAAAGTTTGAAAACAGTTCTATTGTCTTCAGTTTTTCTTTTGCTTAGATTCTATGAATTGTGTTTTACATTTTGTTTTAAAAAACTATTGTACATATTGGTTTTTGATCATTTAAATTTAAAATTTTAATTTTACTGGTAACTTTTCTCTTATTTCTGCCAATGTTTTATAAAATGTTAGTCATTCATAAAAACCAACTGTTGGCTATAAATGATTAATTTGATTCTTACATTGATTTACGCTATTTTAATAAGATTTTTTTTCTCTTTTACATTTGTTGGTATCTTAAAAAATTTTAGTTATTTCAAATCAAGCAACTATGAGCCATTTTAGTCTCAGGCTGCTATTTTCTTTTTTTCTTTTTTCTTTTATTTAATTTTAAATTTATTTATTTAAATTCAAGTTAGTTAACATGCACTTAACTGGTTTCAGGACTACAACCCAGTGACTCATCAGTTACGTATGTGCTCATCCCAACAATGGCCCTCCTTAATGCCTGTCACCCATTTAGCCCATCCCCCCCCCCAACCTCCCCTCCAGCAACCCTGTTTGTTCTCTGTGTTTAAGAATCACATATAGTTTGCCTACCTCTTTGTTTTTATCTTATTTTACTTTTCCTTCCCTTCCCCAATGTTCATCTGTTTTGTTTCTTAAATTCCACGTATGAGTGAAATCATATGATTTGTCTTTCTCTAATTTTGCTTAGCATAATACACTCTAGTTCCATCCATGTTGTTGCAAACAGCAAGATTTCATTCTTTCTGATGACTGAGTTATATTCCATTGAATACATATACTGCCTCTTCTTTATCCATTCATTAGTCAGTGGACGTTTGTGCTCATTCCATAAGTTGGCTATTGTTGATTGTCTTGCTATAAACACTGGGGTGCATGTGCCCCTCCAAATCATCATTTTTGTATCCTTTAAATAAATACATACTAGTGGAACTCCTGGATTGTAGGGTAATTCTATTTTTAATTTTTTGAGGAACCTCTATGCTGTCTTCCAGAGCGGCTGCACCAGTTTGCATTCCCACCAACAGTGCAAGAGGGTTCCCCTTTCTCCACATCCTTGCCAACATCTGTTGTTTCTGGTGTTAATTTTAGCCATTCTGACAGGTGTGAAATGGTATCTCACTGTGGTTTTGATTTGTATTTCTCTGTTGATGAGTGATGTTGGGTATCTTTTCATGTATCTGTTAGCCATCTGGATGTTTTGTTTGGAAAAGTGTCTATTCATGTCTTCTGCCCATTTCTTTACTGGATTGTTTTGGGGGTGATAAGTTTGATAAGTTCTTTATAGACTTTCAATACTAACCCTTATCTGATATGTCATTTGCAAATATCTTCTCCCATTCCATCAGTTGCCTTTTAGTTTTGCTGATTGTTTCCTTCGCTGTGCAGAAGCTTTTTATCTTGATGAGATCCCAATAGTTCATTTTTGCTTTTGTTTTCCTTGCCTCTGTAGACATGTCTAGTAAGAAGCTGCTGCAGCTGAGGTCAAAGTGGTTGCTGTCTGTTTTCTCCTGTAGAATTTTGGTGGTTTCCTGTCTCACATTTAGGTCTTTTATCCATTTGGAATTTATTTTTGTGAGTAGTGTAAGAAAGTGGTCCAGTTTCATTCTTCTGCATGTCACTGTCCAGTTTTCCCAGCACCATTTGCTGAAGAGACATTTTTCCATTGGATACTCTTTCCTGCTTTGTCAAAGACTAGTTGGCTATACCTGTGTGGGTCCATTTCTGGGTTCTCTATTCTGTTCCATTGATGTATGTGTCTGTTTTTGTGCTAGTCCCATAGTGTCTTGATGATTACAGCTTTGTAATCAGGCTGCTATTTTCATCTCCTACTTAACCTGCTTGCTACTTTCTTTTGGGTGGTTAGTTTATAATATCTTATTTAAATGTAAAATAATAGCTTATTTATAATAATAGTTTTAAAATAGCTTAAATTTGAAATTTAAAATCCAATAAACATTTGGTTAGATTTCTCTTCCTCTGTTATTAAGACATTTATGATAATAAATGTATCTCATGAATACTGCTTTGGTTGCTTATCAAATTTTTTTAAATATATTTATTTTAAATGTTGTATTCTCTTATGTGTATATGAGAGTTGGAGAAAGGCAGAGAGAGGGAGAGAGAGAATTTTAAGCAGGCTCCTTGTTGTCAGCACAGAGCCTGATGGGGGGTGGGTGGACTCTATCTCACGAATCATGAGATCATGACATGAGCACAAAATCAAGAGTCGGATGCTTAAAAATTGAGCTATCCAGGTGCCCTGCTTACCAAAGATTTTGATTTGCAAATGTCTTATCCTTGATTTTTCAAATAGTCTATTCTGAATTTACTCCTTGATCTCACTGATAGTGGAATGTTTTTAAAATTCTCTTTTTAAGTAGAATTTCTACTTTATTGTGATCAAAGAACATGGTATGTACAGCAGGCACACCTTTATATTTGAAGATTAATTATCAGTCAGAATATGATGACTTTTCCTCCAAAGTTCTGGGACTTTCCCCCAAATAATTTTCTACTTTGGCCATTTGACTTACTGTAATTGGTTATTTCTACTTTATTAACTACAGACACTAACAATTTTTCTCTTTGTGAGATTAATTTTCTAAGCTAGAATTTTTTTTTAAAAATGGTTGTTTTGGGGCACCTGATGGCTCAGTCGGCTAAGCATCTGACTTTGGCTCTGGTAATGATCTTGCAGTTTGTGGGTTCGAGCCCCAAGTCAGGCTCGGTGCTAAAAGCTTAGAGCCTGGAGCCTGCTTTAGATTCTGTGTCTCCCTCTCTCTGGCTCATTCTCTCTCTCTCTCAAAAAAAAATAAACATAAAAAATGTTTATCTCTAGTCATGTCACTGCTATGCATCTTCTTGGGTGGGGATATAAAGTCACTGTTACATTTTCTTTGAATTTCTAAAAGAAAAAAACCCTATAATAACAATAATAATAATAATAATAATAATAATACAGATGGTATAAGGAAGGGAATTAAGGCATTGGATCCCTCTAATTTGTTCTTATGTTCTGCATCATTGTAATGATAAGATGCCATATTCCGAGGATACTGCTCACTTTATATTCTTCCTAAATTAGGACTCAAGAGCCTCTCTGTAATATAAGCTGTTTGTATGGAGGAGGAAGAGTGGAAGGTCATGGAATGGGGTGACTCAACTGTGTGGGCATGGTGTTTTCATAGGGGTATTATGAGGACTCTATTACTAACTGGTTAGTAATACCTTCTTTGACGGGCTTATTGCTTCACAGAGTCCAAAAACTTTGAGCAACTCCAACGAATCATTATTTCTTCTAGTTGCTACTCATTCTGCTTCTCAACTAATGTATGTTCCATGACATTGTCCACATAAACAGATCACCCCAATCCCACACACAAAAAAAACGTCTGGAGTTATTTAAGTGTGGGCACTCCAACAGACTTATATTTGCATATAAATAAGCCATAAAAATCCTGTAGTAGAGAAACCTGCTTACCATTACGCAACATTTCCTAAAATTTCTAGTAATAGAATTCTCTTTGAGGAATTATCTATTCTACCCAGAGCTAAGGTTTCCTATGAGGTAATTATGGAAAATGATAAATTGTAAAAATATTAACAAGTAAAGTTATTTGAGACATACCTTTGGATAAACTCAAATTTTAAATTCTCTTTTCATAGGTATACTTGATAGAGTATGTGCTCATTGGTTCAATTAGTTACATTGTTGCAAATGTCCACTGTGCTGGTACACTTTCAGGACACAACACATTTCTAATGGCTACCATGGGTTGAAAGCCTTTAATTTTATGATTATTTCCTCACCTCCAAAGTCAGATTCTAAGTCACTAGTTTCCATTTCTTTCTGCCACCCTAAAAGCAAGGAAATAAAATCAGGAGTTTCAGACTTACAAGAGATGAAGAGTTTGGGGAACCAGCAAAGTCCTTAGACAAAGCATCAAGAAGGAAGTCGTCAGTCATGGGCTGCAAGAACCAAAAAATATATCAACAAACACCACCTCAACTGTTTCCTCATTATTCAGATGATGTCACTATTTACTGCCAATCGACTTATTAAAAAGAAAGCTATCCCATTCCAGAATTAACAATCAAGGCCAGATGAGAAAGATCTACTCAGAGAAAAGTGGCTTGCTTACTGGAAGTGATTTCTTGGGCTCTTTTGGCAGGAGGGGTTTTCCATCTTTATCCTATTCGGAAGAGAAAACCATGGCATTAAATCATTTCCCGTGATTTATCCTGTGCGATTTATCACAAGTATGAACGCTTTTAAACACTGTAAGGGGTCTACAGGTCATACCTGACATTGTGCATTATAAGTTAGATTCATCGTTTCAGGAAAAACATTCTCTCATCAGAGAATATGTTCTAATTAGTTCATTCCAACCAACAGCTCAGGCATACCCTAGGCGTGGGAGCTAAAAAATGAACTAGGCAAGGCTTGTGACCTCAGAAGCCTATGAACTAGTGCAGCAGAGAAACATGCAAATAGTTGAAGTAGTGTGGCACAAGGTTCTGTGACCGGGCACTTACAGGACACGAAGGGAGCAAAGGGATGCACCCCTCACCTGTGTGGGGGATGGGCTTTGCAAATGTTGCCTGAAAAAAGCTGGCTAAACTTTACAGCCAATATATTCAACATTATCCATTGAGGAATACTACTTGGCAATGAAAAAGAATGAAATCTGGCCATCTGTAGCAACGTGGATGGAACCGGAGAGTGTTATGCTAAGTGAAATAAGTCAGGCAGAGAAGGACAGATACCATATATTTTCACTCATATGTGGATCCTGAGAAACTTAACAGAAGACCAGTGGGGAGTGGAAGGGGGTGAAAGTTACAGACATGGAAGAAGGCAAACCATAAGAGACTCTTAAATACTGAAAACAAACTGAGGGTTGATGGGAGGTGGGAGGGAGGGAAAGTGGGTGATGGGCATTGAGGAGGGTACCTGTTGGAATGAACACTAGGTGTTGTATGGAAACCAACTTGACAATAAATAATATAAAACAAAACAAAACAAACAAAACATTATCCATTGATTTGGTGCCACACCCTGCAGTAAGCACTTGGGAATAGCACAGAAAGTAGGACAGACAAAATTCCTGCCCCGGGAAGCTCATCCTTATGGCTCAGACAATGCCAAGTTTCAGATGACTCTAAGTGCCACTTCTGAGAAACAGGACAGAATCATTAAAGCATCTGAAGCTTTTTAGTAAAGAAAAATTTATAAATGAACGGTAAATCCCATTAATTCACATATACAAAAATAGGCGCAAGGCTACATATGTATGTAGCTGTATATAAATGCATATAAATGTATGTACGTTTAGGTGAATATTCTCTTAAGCAGTGGTATCTCATGAAGATGACTGACATTGGTTCTACTGTCCACATGTGCCCCTGTTCAAGTGGTTGTACTTCAATGACTCCCCTCCGTGTCACTAGCTGTGTTCAATCTCTACTTTCAAAATAAAGGTAACAGAACAACTATCCTTCTACTCAATGTTAAACAGGCTTTCTTACTTTTTCAATGTGTATCTAAGAGTTGGAAATTTTTCTTCACAGGAAATAGTTATTCCTCATTTTGGTTTTTCCTAGTTATATAAAGGCTTTCTAAGTTTTTCTTTGCTTCTGGTATTGTAACAAAGCAGCTATTACATGGGAAAAAATTAGGTAGCTAAGGCATTAGATTTTTTTCACTTAAGTTTTAAGGGAAAAACTATCACTTAAAAACAAAATCTTTATATTCTGGGCCTGTTTCCATGTCCCTTCTTTATGTTTATAAAATTCAGTAGTAACTAAAATAAAACAGAGAAACACTGTTCACCTTGACGTCTTCTAATCTATAATCAGGAGGAATTGTTTCTTCTTTTTCACCAAGTTTTTCACGATCCTCTTCTTTGGCTTTCTCCTGAATAAAAATTATACCATTCTCATTATTAATATATCCCCGCAAAGTGGATGTCTAAGTGCCTACATTTGAGGGAAATAACTCCAGTGTTAGATTAGAACATATGTATGGCCTTATGTGTAGAGTTCCTACAGCAACTCTACACATCTTTCACACCCTCCCCTACTTGAGCCGGCTCAGACACCACCACTATGCCCGCTGGGCTAAAAAGCAACGAAAAGGAGGGTGGACAGCTGCCTCTTCTCTCAGGACTCCTCGGCAGTGGAAATGCACATGGCCCAGGTGAGATTCAGAGATTACGTGCATGTTCTCCATCCACTGCTGTAGCAAAACACTGATGCTTTACTCAGGTTTAGATTGTCAAACAGGATATGCTCCATAAATAAAGCCAGCTCGTCATGTGTTGTAGGAAATTAAAAAAAAAAAAAGATGACTAACTTGCTTGGGGAGTGAGGAACATCAATCACATCTACTTTCAGGAAGTGACTGAGCTGCTATTACCTTGACTTTATCTTCCACAGTCTTTCCATCTTCTGGATCTGCTTCCTTTTTCCCCAGGCTACCAGCCAAGGCTTCTACAGCATCATCTGGCACCATGCCTTTCTAAAAGTGTATTTGTGGATATACTAAGAAGGCAGTTAATCACTCCTTTTAAAAAAGACTACAACAAACAATTCAGAAGGGCATATCCTTATTTCAGGCTTGGATAAGAAGCACAGTCATCTTTTAGTAATTTGAATTACCAACTGAATTGAATTGAACTGAATTGAAATCTATGTTTAGGGGCGCCTGGGTAGCTCCGTTGGTTAAGCTCCGACTGTTGATTTCATGAACTCACAGTTTGTGAGCTAGAGTCCCTCATCAGGCTTCGCGCTGACAGCGAGGAACCTGCTTGGGATTCTCTCTCTCTCCTCCTTTCTTTCTGCCCCTCCCCTGTGCTTGCTCTCTCTCAAAATAAATTAACTACACTTAAAAAACATCTTTAGAATATATGTTTGAAAAACCTAAAATGTTAAAAACTAGACCAAATTTCTTATATTAAGTGGGTACAACATATACTGACATGGAGAAACTTACATAATCTAACCCAGTTCTTGGTTTGGAAATAAGGAAGACAATGGGATGAATATACCTCAAACAAGTGGAAAGCCAGCAAAGAAGTGACCTGTACGGTAATCATTCTAGAGATGGTGCAGGAAAGATTTTCAGGCCTATCAGAGGACATTCCTCTCAAAGCTCTGTGAAATAAGCCTGGCCCATCCCAGAGGTGGTGGCTCGCGCAGAGCCTCGGCCAAGATACAGAAGTTTGTGTTCTTTACCAGGCTTCTACTGGCCAAAGTGGATTCATGCTGATTCAGGTGACTGTGGCTGGCTAACCTGAGTGGCACGATGGCAACTGTCTACCTGGGGTCCCAGTGTTCAAAAGGAAATGTGCTCCCTTGTGATACAGTGAGCTCTAGCCATGCTGGTTATTAAAATGAAACTGAGTGAAGACAACATGAATGATATAAAGGGAAAATAAAGGAGAAACTATGTTTGGGCTAAAAGATAGGACTCGATTTGACTTTTTCCAAATCACAGGTCAAGATCCACACATTAGTGGTTCACAAAATCAACAGTTCACAGGCAGGACTTTTTTTTTTTCTTAATTTTTAAAGTTTATTTATTTTGAGAGAGACAGAGACAATGTGGGTGGGGGAGAGACAGAGAGAGAAGGAGACAGAGAATCCCAAGCAGCATCTACACCATCAGTGTAGAGGAGCCCGACATGGGTCTTGAACCCACGAAACTGTGAGATCATGACCTTAGCTGAAACCAAGAGTCAGATGCTTAACCAACTAAACAACCCAGGTGCCCCAGGACTTTTTTTTTTAATGAAAGAATAGAAAATAGAATGCATCATACATAACAAGAATAAGTACTTCTAATTAAGCTGTTTTTTTCTATTATATAGATACTGGGTTGAAATATGAATTTCTTATTGCTGTTCTCGGTTAAAGTGTGAAAGCTTCTGAATTAAAAAGTCTCAAAGTTTATTCTTATAAAATTCTATGACCTCACATAGAATACATATCTGAATATTAGAGTAAAAATGTCTTTCTGTTTTATATGGCTTAACCAACAATGTAAGTAAGAAAAGTTTTTCTGCTAAGTTGCACTGCAAAAAGATCAATGAGGAAATGGAACCTGAGTGGAAGGTGATTTATCACCATCTGGTGGTTGGACACTGCATAGATTTTACTCCCAGGAGATGCAAAACTCCCTGATGTATATCTAATTTGTTTGGGATTCTATCTAAAGTGCAAGAGTTGCAGTGACCAAAGTCTTAACCAAGCAATCAGAATTGATAGCTGATCTAAGACATGTCCTCCTACTTCACTTCTGTTTTCTCCTACTCTTTGCTGTAGAATCTATGGAAACTACTACTTCCTGTTAAGCCTGTTTCCCTTGGTTTAAGAATTAAACCAAACAGAGCAAAGCTAGGATACACAGCAGTCTTAAGAGCAAAGGAATCAGGAAATAGGACTAGGGCCTGCAACTTCTATTTCTGTAGTATTTTATGTTGTCAAATTCACAACTAGTATTCAGGTTTCTGGATTTCCTTAACAAGCTTTATATGAACAAGAACTGTGCAGGGCACATATTAGGCTCCTTTTTCTGCTTGGTTTTCTTTTGCTCACTACTCTTCAAGCCCTTCTTGGGCCCTCTGACCTTTGTCACACTCCACAGCTATTCTTTGTGGCTCTCACGGGTATCCCAATTACAGAAATGCCAACTAACTTCAGTGATGGTAATCTCAGCAACCATGGTCAGCGGAGCTGACGGAACAGAAGCCCAGAAAAGATCATCAGAGAATGGGAAACGCAGAGCCCTTTTCTGTGCGCTAAACATCCAGTGCTCGACTCGCTATAGTCAGGGTAAAGTTGGAAAGGAATGAACCCTCAAAGGCCCTGGCAATCACCTGGAGCACAAGAGGCAGAGGATACATACATGTTTAGGTCACAGAGTTCTGCTCTGGAATGTTGGCTATTGTCTTTTATATTCCACTCACTGCCTCTGTTCTTCCTTCCTTCACTGTCTTGCCCCACATTCTCTCCTCCTTTCCAATTCCCTGTGGCTTAATTCCCACAATGTGAAAGTTCTAGAGTGTACCCAGAGACCTCAAAAAGAGGTTGAGTCCTGTGTAAGGCAGGAGGGAGACCCTGGACTTTGAGGGGATTTTCACTTGGCACCAAAAATGTCCCTGGCAGGAAGCAGCCATATCAGGGCACCCAGGACACACGTCCTACAACTTCTCCACCCTCTTTTTTCGAACAACTAAATGCACTAAACCCAAGCACACCAAGTCCTCTGGGCTGGCCTGTCCTTGGCTCACTGTTCTCCCTAGGAAAACAGTGCTGTTCCCACTTCCCAGTGTGATCTTGCCCTCCCTCTGTGAGTATTTCCTAATTCCTCCTGGGGGCGGGTCCCTTTGCCCATGTTCCCCCTGCCCTTTTGCCATATGAGAATGATCAAATTCTACTGTAAAGCTTGAGATCTGGCCATCTATCCATGCTAGATGCTACAGTGGCTAAGAGCAGAAGCCTTATCACTTATCTCACCCAGGCTCTGAAAAGTTAAATGGATTGCTCAAGGTCAACTCAAAGCTTCATTTCCCTCATCTATAATAGAGAGATGATCAGAACAGGGTTCATAATGTCCTTGTGAAACTTTAATAAGATACTGCAAAGCATCCAGAACAACTTAGCTATTCACTAGGTCTGTAGTAATAAAGCACAGTCCCATCAGCTGTTACTCTGAGTCAGATTCTACCTGCTAACAGAAACAAAACCCACTGAACTCAAAAAGATTCAACTACTTAATTACCATACTTCATACAAAAGTTAGAGAGAGAGAGCCAAGAAGAAAAGGGAAATGAACTGAGTTAACCTTCCTTCAGTTGGGAGTAGGGAGAAGTCATGATGATATTGGTGTAGATTATTCCTTTAGGAGAGCCAACAAAAGGTACCATCAGGCTATCTGTGGAACTCCCAATAGGCTCAAAAGATATGGGAAAGTGAAAGAGCAAGATTATCCACCACAGCTGAGGAACCGGTAAGAATTTCAGAAGGTGAAAAAAAAAAAAAAAAAAAAAAGACAACACAGCCTGTAGAAGTTTAATGAAAAACTTAAATCTAGCTTAAATTTGGAGGATACCCTGAAGCCAAAAGAACAGTAGACCCCATAGCTCTAAAAGATTTTCTTTTTATCTTATCAGAATAAAGTGATGCGTTGGCAACACACAGTGGCAAGTGCACGGGAAAAAGAACTACCTTCCCAGGACACTGCTCAATGTCCAAGGGAACACTCACCAAGGGAGCTGGCTTGGTCGGTGTGGACAGTATAGTACACATGGAAGCTCGAGGCACAGCCTCACTCACAGGAGTCAGGGCAGCAGCCTGAGATGCCTGTGGAGAGAGGCAAGTACAAGGAAGAGTTTTTAGAAATATCTGGTTGGTAAGACTGAACAATAAGGGACCAATGACACACTCTGCTATATTATATGCTGTGAGCATGACTTTCTCAAATGCCTAAGGATTGCTAAATAGTGAATAAATCGCAGGTTCAAACTCTTCTACCATTATTTCAACTTGGTTTTACCGCTTACCTTAGGTAGGTTACTTAAACTCTGAGACTCAGTTTCACATCTGGAAAATGAGAACAATGACAGTACCTACATCTCAAGGGTCAATGTGAGGCTTTCAGTAAAATAAAACATGTCCAGTGCTCTGCATACTATCTAGGAACACAGCTCAATAATATCAGCAACTATTATTATTTATATTATTTTCAAAAAATATATAACAATGATACACCAATTATAGAATGTAATGTTTTAATATAAATCCATCATTTTTATATATTTAATATTATCTTATCAATTGTAAATAGGTATGTTTACAAATGCAAGGTAGTAATACTATCCCAGAGGTTCCCAAAGTATGGTCGCTGGACCAGCAGCATCAGCCTTACCAGCCTTACCATTTGTTACAAATGCAAATTCTTAGGGCTCCCCCCCAAATACTATAGAAATTCTGGAGGTGGAGCCCAGCAATCTGTTTTAACAAACCCTCAGGCAATCCTGGTACTAAAATTTGAGGACCACTGTGCTATCTTATTTTATCACAAGAGTAAAATTTCAAATAAACTGGTTTTAATCCAGACATTTACAAAAAGTTATCCTACATGTAAGATGCTCCGTAGATGGTCATTAGCAGGGCACTATCTCTTCCTTCAAGGAACTTACTATTTACTGAAAACTATGTATACACATCAGAGGCGGAGACCAAGACAGCTAAAAGCTTCCTTATAATAAAGATCTTAATAGATATACAAAGAACAATAGAGCCCCTGACATATTGTATTCTGCTTAGGTAGGTTTGGAAGGTTTGGGGAGGGAAAAGCAGGAGACAAAGGCCATACTTTAGCAAAACTTTAAAGGCCTGGCTAACATTTTAGATGATCTCGAATTAGGAGGGAAGTTTATTCTACATGGCAGGACCACATGGGAAAAGCCAAGGACACATACACTCAAGCCCTTATTGTCATGGTTTAGTAATGGGAGGACAAACCTTGGTAGGGAAGGAAGCCAGGGCCAGAACACGTTAGCAGGGACTTTATTTTGTGGGGAACAGAGAGCTCCTGAGGGTTGGAGCACGGGAATGATGTGACTACCACCACGCTTGAGAAACAGTAACTCTGGCGGACATGTGGGAAGGACGGCAGTAAGACTGAAGACAGAGGCCACTGCCACCATAAGGTGAGTGGTGATGACAACTTTAGGTTACAGTAGGAAGAACAGAAAGGAAAGCATGGATGTGGAGGAATGATTATAGGACTTAAATTACAAGAACATCTGGGCCAGTGTGGGAAAAGAAACCCAATCTAGAAAAAGTCAAGATCAAAACTGCATGTAAAAAAAGATGGCATAATAGGTCTCCATCAACTACATCATGCTAAAATAGTTGGGCCTCAGATTTTTAAGATTATAGAAAAATATCTTTAAAAGCCCACAAAATAGAGACTTCTATTTTTAGAAACATACTTCTGTTTTTTTGGTTGTCTTAGATCGTTTTCCTTTACTTTTGGGCGGGTCAAAATCTTCTGAAAGTTCATCAATGAGTTCTGATTCACTCAGGGCCTGGAATATAAGAAAAACACTATATTACAAAGTGACTCTTTTTGGTTACAAGGAAGTTTTACATAGAGAATTTCCTGTTAACATGTATTAAGCCATATTTTAGGATCTAAATCCAAAATTTAATGTTTGGGGTATTTTTTTAATTTATCAATGTAAGATAAATGTCATGCAACAAGTAAGGAATACTAAACACCAGGGTACCACAAAAATGTTCATGATTTAGTCCAAAGCTTTCCTGTTAATTCAGTTTCAGAAGAATTCTGTTCACATAAAACCACCTTTTCTTTCTAATGAAGATCTGTATAGTTTTTTTGTATGTGACTGTTTTTCACTATTTCCTAATGAGTGCCTTCTGAATAGCTCAGGAAACACAGATCATATACTCCTTCCCTAAGACTCTGAGGGATTTTGGCAACAAAGTTCTCCCATCCTAGTTCCTTCAGATGAAATGGTATTATTCATTTGGAGCATGTGGAAATTTTGAGCAATACCAGTCATCTACAACAGAACGGCATGTCATCTAGAAGCTGTGCCTCTGTTGGTACAGTCTGAGTTTTGAGTCCTGGTCTTGCTAGTTTTTAGCTGTAAGATCTTGGGCTATTTACAAGTCTCTGCCTCTGTTTCATCACATGTAAAATGGGAAAAATCACAGCACCCCCTTCATGCAGTGAGGACCTGACTGCTTTAGACCAAGTTAAGGCAGTGTAGAATCATTAAAATATCTGATGTCATGATTATAATCAAATTCTGAAGTGCCAACAATATAATTTGAGGCATTCTTGACATCAGCTCCTAATGTGCAATGAATGTCACCTACAAACTCCCAATATTCTAGTAATAATTCATGAAGAAAATAATCATAAAAGATACGAAAAGGAGTCAGAGGTATGAGCCAAGTGTTGCTACCACAAGTTCCCCTCTCTTTACAACTAGGTTGGCATTCAAAGTCTCCATAGAGAAATCCTGTCAAAATGATCTTCAATTTATACTTTACAGTTCTTTTGCTCTTTATCAGAAAGATCATTTCCTAACCTTGGATTTTTCTTCAGGCTCTGGCAAAAGTGGTTTTCCATCTTTATCCTGTAAACAAAATTGAAAATTCATTGAAAATTAAATAGAACATTTTCTTTTTACGGCTCGTTAAGTTTCTTCTAGGGAATTCCAGGATAGGAGGAGTTTTTTTTTCCCCTTATATTTTAATGATCTGTTTTTGAGTGGATTTCTTATATTTGAGTGAATAAATTTTCAGTATTTTTTAAATCAAGTATCAGAATAAACAGCTAAGCTCTAAAATAAATAAACTTAAAAAGTCTCTGTTCTCCAATCCAGGGTGAAGAGGTAGATTTCATTCCTGTAATCCTTTTTTTGTTTTTTTGGAGATGATGTTTCACAATTTAGACTATTTCTAAACTGAGGAACTTTCTATATTAGCACCGGTAAGGACAGTTTCCATATATAAGCACATAGAAGAATCAAAACATTTTCTATCATGTGTTTACGTTTAATTTTTGAAAGATAAATTACAGATATAATTACAGAACTCCACCATCCTCACATTAAACCCAAACCACCACCAACAAACCACCCTAAGGATACTGGCAAATAGCTACACATTTATGTCTACCCCTTCAAAGATCTATGGTGCTTTTATCCATACAACGGTTACAGAAAAATTTATTCCCAAATTGTTTCTTACGCTTCAAGGTTAAGGATCTATATCATGCATTGTTAATATCTGGAACACTTGGATCTGTGGGAATTTTAATGACCACACGGTTACTACTTAGGAAACAATCAACTAACTTTAAAGAACAGGAAAGAAAGGGTTCAGGGGGTTCAGTTAGTATATGAACTGGGATAGTCATGTTCTTGAGCATCATGGGAACAGTCCCAACAGAACATGATATGAAGAACAGCATATTCTGTTAGGTGCCATGGCTAACAGCATACCGTGGTTGGCTTTAATCTATACTCCGAAGGCACAGTTTCATCATCTTCACCACACTTTTTTAGTTTCTCTTCTTTAGCTTTTGCCTGATTAAAGTGGAGAGGGAAATAAAACACAAAACATGTGGGTAATGTAGGTAAAACAAGAGGATATCACTTTATGTACTTCATAAGTGTTGTAGAGAAAACCATATCAGATTCAAGTGTGTGTCTGTGCTTTGTAAACTACAGAGCACAAGACCATGGTAACTGGCTGGCTGTGAGGAAGACAGAAAAAAACAACAGGGCAAGGAATCCTGGAGAGGTGTCCCCGCCCTGCTCTCAGCTGCTCTATCACCTTGGGGAGCCACTTAGTCTTTCTTAAGCAGTAAAATGGGGCTACCAATAATTTTTACCTAGTCCACTGACTTGTAAGGATCACTAGAGAAAAGGAAATAAAATATTGAGACCATTAAGCACAGTGCATAAGTTAGTTGTAATTATTTCAATAGCCTTCATCTCTTACTCAGTTATCTAGGGGGGAAAAAACCAACCAGTTCCAATGGTTAAATACAGTTCAGAAATGGGAGAAGCAGCTCATCACAAATCTTGGCTGATCCATGGATAATTGGTTTTACCTCTTTTAAAAGGACTCTTTTTTAAATTTTTTTTTTTTTTTAAATTTCAGTATCGTTAACATACCAGGTTATATAAGTTTCAGGCGTACACTATAGTGATTTAACAATTCTATACGTTACTCAGTGCTCATCATGGTAAATGTACTCTTAATCCCCTTTACCTATCTCATCCGACACCCCACCCACCTCCTCTCTGGTAACCATCAGTTTCTTCTCTAGAGTTAAAAGTCTGTTTCTTGGTTTGTGTCTCTTTCTACCTCTTTTTTTGTTTGTTTGCTTGTTTGTTTTGTTATAGTCCACATATGAGTGAAATCATATGGTGTTTGTCTTTCTCTGACTGGACTTATATCGTTTAGGTTTATATTTTCTAGCTCCATCTATGTTATTGCAACTGACAAGATTTCATTCTTTTTTATGGCTGAATAGTATTTCATTGTATGTATATACCACATCCTTATCCATTCACCTACTGATGAACACTTGGGATGCTTCCATAATTTGGCTATTGTAGATTGCTGCAATAAAAAAAGTACTCCCTTCACTAAGAACTAGGACTTTATTGGATTACTGAACCATGAATAACCAATTGCATTCGAGATAAAAGTGCAGTTCTATAGTAGATCACTGGCTTCTAGGATATAGCATTTGCATTTTAAACTACTGGTGACTTATGGGAAGTTCCATGATACGTAATAATTGGCACCTGTTCCAAGGCATGGATTTAGATCACAGAACAAGGAGCTCCTGGGCACAAAGAGGAATATCACTTAGCAAATTCCAGCTCAACCTACTGCTCCATCTGTATTTCAACCTAAAATAATAGTTCTCCATTGAATGAATGATTTTAAAAATATTAAGCACTTTTAATGAGCCAAGCACTCTTCTAGGCTTTAGAAATACAGTTTTATTGTCCTGTAAATTAACAATTATCATTAAGGGATTAAAGTTGTGGTTTTTTTTAAAAAAAATTTTTTCCAGTTATATTCTACTGCAACACGTGGAGTAAGTCCTATTATGTAGTGGCACTCCCCCATTCAGAGATTCGTGAGGTTTCTACCTATAAAACAGCCTTCGTGAAAGTCAGAAGTCACCTGCAGAAGACTGTCCTCTCCAGGCTTATGGACAGTGAGAATCATGTGCACCGTTAAATCCTTTCTATTCCTGTTTGATCTTTACAATCTTTTTATTTTTTTTAGTTTATTTACTTATTTTGAGAGAAAGAGAGGGAGTTTGAGAGTTTGAGCAGGAAAGGTGCAGACAGAAAGAATCCCAAGCAGTGACAGTGTGGAGCCCAATGGAGGGCTTCATCCCACAAACCGTGAGATCATGACCTGAGCTGAAATCAAGAGTCGGTTGTTTAACTGGCTGAGCCACCCAGGCGCCCCTGATCTTTATATTCTTTAAATGCCTGCACTGTAGGCACTGAAGACAAATGTCTACTCAACTGAAATAGCACCAGACCAGGTCACTACACACAGAAATGGGGAGGATTAAGAGGTATCATTGTAGAATACTTATGTCATGATACATTATAAGAATAAGTAGGCATGGACATGTCTTCTCTGAAGCATGATGCAATTTCTCCATAGAGAGCTCTCTAGTATGGAATAAACTGAAGTGGTTTGGGACTCCTATAGAATATTAACCTTCATAAGGCTTATCAAAACATCAGAGTATCCAGAAAGTAATAAATTCACCATTAGGCACTAAAATTCAGCTTAAGAATCCAGAGGATTGGAAGATCTTAGGAAATATTTATACTATGAATATAATTAAAAAGGAAAACTACTTGGATGTAAGTAAGTAAATAAATAAATAAATAAAAGGAAAACTAGTGGAAAATAGCGGAAGATGAAGTAGAAACTAATAGAAAGAATAGGAAGAACAGTCCTTTTAGTATTAGTTAGAATTTTAGAAGTTCACTACTGTGGAGGTTTTCTAGAGGAAACAAATACATTTATACATGTATCCCAAAACTAGTTACCCCAACTGCTTAAGAACTTATTTTTATGCAACACTTTTTACAACTACTGACCTGATTTGAGTCACCCTAAGACACTTTGCCCTGAGATTTATGTTTATACGTTTCCTCCCCAAATTCCTGTCTTATTAAATCACACCATTCTCTGTAAAAAGTCTGAAATAAAGTGCAGTTGGTCCCCTGCCCTGCAGCTGTCTGGTGGTGGGACTGTAACTCAACTTGGTCTGCTCCCCCACCAAGACACACACACCCGCAGGGTCTTGCCAGGACCATCCTCTCCCTCAGACATTTGTCTATGTGGCTGCTTTAAATAACGTGTGCCTCGCACTGTCTTTATGACAATTTCCTTTCTTCTCAATACATTACTTGGTCTTGGAGGACGAGGACTGCTTCCCCTGCTCCCTTGTGTTCGCCTTCACAAAGCTTGTCATGCCACACTGCGCCTGGTAAGCCCTCAAAGAAAGCTGAAGATAGAAACTGGCCCATTTTGGACCAGAGCAATCCCAGACTCAGGCCAGAAGCCTGTGAGACTCACTTTCCTCAGTGATTCAGAACAGGAAGTGACAGCGGAGGCAGCGGCATTATGACAGTGACAGCACATGCCAGCTCCCCTCCCTGAGCTGATAGGCTGATGCTTCTGAGGGTGCCCAGGCTGTATTTCCATGTCCCCCAACTACACTGCCTTGTCAACAATGCCCACAGGCCAACTCCCTCTTTTATCCCAAATAACTCAGCTGAAAAATTCTTTAAAAACTGTAGTGTCATGGTAAAACTCTCCTCCACCAAATATAAGCTTGTTATGGCTCAGAAGGCTTGCTAAGATGTTGAAGTGTAGTAGGCATGCAGGAACTGCAGTTACAGAGTTAATCCTTGCTTGATATTATTCTAATTTGAGACAAGATTTTCAACATTTTTCTCCATAGTTATAAAAAGAAGGATCTTCCCACCCCATCTACCACATTCCCCCTCTCTGCTTATAAAAAGAAGCACCTGGAATCCTTTCGAAAACACAAATTTCCAATGTCCACAAGAGCAGACAAACCTCTCGCCAAGCCATTGCCTCCAGGTTATCTTGTTAGTCAGGTGTCATTTAAGCATTGGCAGAAGAGATTAGCATTCACTTTACATATTAAAACTCTAGATGGTTTAAAAGACAATACTCAACTATCCTTCTTGGTTGCTAACTATGCAAGAATGAAAATCTAAGTTAACTAGACTCTGAAAGTAAGGCAGAATGAAGAGTAGTTAATTTTTAATCTCCAAAAAAGAAAAGTTGTGTAAGAACATTTAGTTTCATAACCCACCAAACAACATGCTTTGTGTATGAATCCAAGGTCAGTACCTCATCAACTTCTTTAATGGAGCTGAGGTCGAGCTCAGGTTCTGGCTTCCGAGTGCCCAGCGAAGCAGAAAGAGCCTCCAGTGCTTGATCACTCATTGTGTCCTGCTAAAAAAGGAAAAAATCTGTACATTAAAAAAGGGAACATCTCTTCAGCCTGAACAACCTATCCACTTCTTTGTGAAATCCCAATTTTAAAATTCTAAAATGAGTTGCAGATTAGGGAAGGACTTTAGGAAGGCAATTTTATTGGAAACCTAGCAGAAAAGAGAAAGGAAAAAAAAAAAGAACTTACCAGTGAATGAAAATTGGGGCTAAGACACTTCCACAGTGTCTTATGCTGTTTATACCCTCGGGGGCACACTTCACCCCTTATTTCTCAAGCTACAATTATTACACAACACTCGTATCAAAATAAAAGCTTGAAGAAGTAAACTTTCACTTTTCTGTTGTTGTTGTTTTTTTTTAATGTGTCTTTAGAAATAATTTCTGACAACCCTGGTCTTAGCAAACTAGCAAAGTCCAGGAAGCTGGGGAGCTTGAAGTGGCCCCACAGGCTTCATGTCTGAATGCACAACGGCTGATGGCTGATAGCTGTGGGGACTCCCACTCTCAGGGTGTGGCTCTCACTGCTCCCCAGCCAGCCAGATAAAAATACACTGTCCCCTCCAGGAAGGGAGAGGCAGAGCAGACCCGACACAAACCGCTCCTTGCATTATCTGAACTATCTGCAGATGGAGAATGTCTTCTCAACCAGAAGATGAGCTGCAGGACCACCGTTCAGGATTGGGGACAATTGATTATGGTTAATAGAAGGTACAGAAGCAGCTACAATCACATCCCACTAGTGATTTACAGGTCAAACTCCATTAGGAAATCATGGTGAATGGGGCACCTGGATGGCTCAGTTGGTTAAGTGTCTGAATGTTGGTTTTGGCCCAGGTTATGATCTCGCAGCTTTGCAGGTTACATCGGGCTCTGTGCTGGCAACGCGGAGCCTGCTTGGGATTCTCTTTCCCTCTCTGTATCCCTCCCTGACTCGCACTGTCTCGGTCTCTCTCAAAAATAAATAAATAAACTTAAAAAAAAAAAAGAATTGGGGCGCCTGGGTGGTGCAGTCGGTTAAGCGTCCGACTTCAGCCAGGTCATGATCTCACGGTCCGTGAGTTCGAGCCCCGCGTCAGGCTCTGGGCTGATGGCTCAGAGCCTGGAGCCTGTTTCCGATTCTGTGTCTCCCTCTCTCTCTGTCCCTCCCCCGTTCATGCTCTGTCTCTCTCTGTCCCAAAAATAAATAAACGTTGAAAAAAAAAAATTAAAAAAAAAAAAAAAAAAAGAATCAAGGTGAAGATTTATGTTCTAAGAGTGCAACTGTTTTGGTGTCTTGTCTTTCTGTGTGTTGTAATGATGAGATACTCTTGTTTCACAACCAAGAAGGCTGTGTTCAAATCATGATTAGTATTTGCAGAAACAAAGAAGGCCTGTCTGGAGATAATAGATAGAACCCTGATTGGATTTACTAGTCCACACAGACCCCTGAGGGAAAAAAGATGTCCCTCATCATGCTGTACTGGGATTATCCTGAATCAACTAGATCAGGCTCAGGAAAGCAAGTGCTATCAGGTGGACCATGTTTATTTCCAAAGAAGTAATTATTTATACCTCCTCCACCTTTCTTTTTTTGTCTTGGGGTGAAGCAGCACTTTTGACTACCCTGGCTGGCTGAGCTTTAAGAACCTCTTCTGTAGATTTCTGAAAGACAAAATGCAAAAGATTAGACTTATAGTTAGAATAAATGTAACTTTAATAATCAGAACTAAAAAGAAATTGTTTTCAAGTTTTATATAGTTTCTAACAAGCTCCCCCTAATTATTTGGAAAACAGTACCTCTTCCTTAGGTTTCTTTCCACCAGCGGTAGGAGAACTGCAGGTGAAGTCAGATGACAAAGCATCTATGGCATCACTTGGCTCCATGGGTTTCTAAAGAAACAGGCACCACGATGGGTAACTCATGAGAGTCATTCAAGTTACAGATCACAATACAAACTCAGCAAATGAAGAATGATTTGACATTCCTTTACTACCAAATCAAGTATGTTATCACATAACTCAGATAAATTCTTTGTTTGGAAGGAAATGAGTGCTAATACTATTTTCCTGTTTCCCTCCTTTAAATGGATTACATATTAGGATATTCTCATTCTATTTTTATTAATATTTATTTTGCCCTAATACCTTCTTGGCTCCATTCTGCTTCCCCTCAAAAAAAAAGAAAAAAAAAATATATACACACACACACACACACACGTATATATATACGTATGTATATATATACGTGTG
>NW_026057577.1:73475449-73514605 GCF_023721935.1 Panthera uncia | reverse complement strand
CACACGTATATATATACATACGTATATATATACGTGTGTGTGTGTGTGTGTGTATATATTTATATATATATACATATGTATATATATATATACATATATATATATATATATATTAAGCCATGAGCACTGAAGCAACCCCATACCCATCTCCTTCCTCTGAATAGATGGAAACTTGATCTGATTTAGCGATTATTCATAGACACAATATAGAGAATTGATGCCCTATCCCCCAACTAAAGATTTAAAAAAAGGTTAACTTGTATCTTAGAAGACATTTATGTAAACTCACCGAAGAGTCTGGAGGAGGCCCTGTGATACCTTCTTTTTTCTGAAAAAAATATTAATTTGATCATGTTGAAAGTCCAAAATTAACTTTTACAGTTGGCAAAATGTACTGTTCAGTGAGTGTTATGGGTTAAATTGTGCCTTCCCACAACCTTTCAAGAGTTCCTAGTACTCCAGTGTGTGACTATATTTGGAGGTAGGGCCTTTCAAGAGGTAATTAAGGTTAAGTGAGGATATTAGGATGTGCCCTAACCCCATAAGACTGCTGTTCTTTTTTTTTTTTTAATTTTTTTTATGTTTATTATTTTTGAGAGAGAGACAGAGAGCAAGTGGGGGAGGGGCAGAGAGAGAGAGAGACAGAGGGAGACACAGAATGTGAAGCAGGCTCCAGGCTCTGAGCTGCCAGCACAGAGCCCAACGTGGGGCTCAACCTCGTGAACCACAAGATCATGACCTGAGCTGAAGTTGGGCGCTTAACCGACTGAGCCACCCAGGCACCCCAAGACTGCTGCTCTTAGAGAAGTGGGGAATGTAGACCAAAAGATGTACGCACAGGGAAGATGGCCACGTACAAACAAAGTAGAGAGGCCTCAGATCCATGCTTCACAACCCTCAGAAGGAACCCACGCTACCCATTCCCAGATTCGTTTTCTGACCTCTAGACCTATGATACAAAATATTTCTGTTGTTCAAGCCACGCAGTCTATGGTACTTCGTTATGGCAGCCCTTGCAAATTGATACAGTGAGAGTCATCATAACGACAACTTCACATGCCTCATTATACTTTCTAATTTTAAAAAATGTGAATATATTAATGGGATAAGATTATGTTCCAAAAAGTAAAATAAAAGTAAATGATTATTTAACTTACTGCCAAAAGTTCCCTGTATTTTGGAGGAATGGTGACTTCTCTTTTACCTAATTCCTCTATGTAGATGGAAGTCATTGGATCCTGGAATAAAGATCACACAGAGGGATATTATATAATTAATTTGCTGACAATGTTATATGCTATTATGCAACCAAAGTACTGTTGCCATTAGTAATTTATGGAGCTACTGAAATGAAATGCAATTAAAAAGCCAATACTTTATACAACTCTGAAATTGTAAGTTTATACAATACTTGCCCTTATTTAATTAGCTTAATTCATATGTAATACTAGAAAATATTCAACCTACTATATTAAATTTTATTCTTATACTAAAGCACATTTTAAAACATTTTTCGTGGTCTCTTTCCAATACATATAAAAGTACAGTTAATAATCAATTTCTCTATAAGCTAACACCCAAGTCTTCCAGACCTAATTTCTAAGAAAAAAAGATCAGCTAGAGTCACATCTCCTGTCTAACCCTCTACTATCCCATTCCTTTTCCTTGTTAGCCAGCAAAAGCCACCATCCTGAACTTTATTGTATCTACCCACTTAAAATCGAGCAAATTTTAAAACAATTATTCCATATGTAGGTATCCACAAACAACATGCAGCATTACTTTGCATATTTTTTTTTTTTTTTTTTATCGAAAAGGTACAGAACGCTTTACGAATTGGTGTGTCATCCTTGCAGGGGCCACACTGATCTTCTCTGTATCCTTCCAATGTTAGCATATGTGCTGCCAAACTGAGCACTACTTTTACATATTTTCAAATGTTGTATTAATGATATCATATTCTAGGTATCAAACTGTATTATTCTTATTCAAAATTATGTTTTTATAATGTATCCCTGTTGGTACATGAATAATTAATTTTAACCACAATAAAGTGTTCCCTTATATTAGCTTGTCTGCTGTTGACCAAAATCATGTCCAAATGTTTCACCTGTGCTTGTAACTCCTGGTGCACATGGGTAAGGCTTCCTCCAGGGAATCTCTCTACAGGTGGAATTGATAGTTGAAGGACAAGTACATCTTCAACATCCACAAGCTCCATGTCAATTGTCAGACTTTTACACTTTTGCCACTCTGAGGAGTGTGTTCTCTCCATATTTTAGTATCATTTCTATAAATACTAGACAGACTTTCATTTTTATTTATTTATTAGCCAAACAAGTTTTCTCCTATTTTTCTATTGGGCTGCCTTTTAAAAATTCTTCATAAATTCTAGAAACAGATCCTTTTTCATGTCTGCTTCAAGTATTTTCTTCCAGTCTTTTGCATGTCTTTCTATTTATGTTTTTAATATCAAGGAACATATAATTTTCTTGCTTTTTCTGGGTAAGGAATAGGGATGAGCTGAGGGTGGTAAATTTCTAGAAATCATAATAAGTTCAAGCCTAGTGGACTTAAATCTCAAGGACAGAAAAATGTTTGTGACCCAACAGGCTGTATTCCAGCACCAGTCACAACACAGACAATCAATAAATGTTTGCTGAATCACTGTAATAGGATAGCTACCATAGGACAAACCATTTCCATTTATAACACTAATGTTTAGTTGCCATTATTGATAGTGACACCATCCTGCTTCTCTCCAAGCAACAGAACACGAGGTATTCTTTTGTGCCTCATGACCATGACCTTATTTCCTTTCCTACCCATTAAGTATAAATCTTTACAGATACCAAGATCACATACTGAAACTTCAGGTCCAGTATATGTTGTGTTATCTTCTTCAGTTTCTTCAGGTCCTCCTAAAGTGTCTACTAAGTCATCCAAAGCGGCATCCAGGTCTGACTAGAAAAGAAAGAGAGCAGGTATTTAAATGCTATTTGTAATACATATTTCACTTCTGATTTTTTAACTACAAAAAAAACAAAAATTCTGTGCAGAAAAACACCAAACATCAAAAGTTCTTCAAACATTAAAATAGTTAAAATCTAGTCTCTAATAGACTTTATTATGTAAGGCCCCAGAGTACACATTTCAGGTTACAAAAAACAGAAAGCCATGTTCAGATAAGAATCACAACTTCAGTAAGTCTAATGGCAGTAACTACAGAACAAACGAATGGCTCATTAAAGTTCCCATTCCAATGTCCTCAGTTAAAAAAAAAAAAACAAAGAATAACGATCATATAACTGTATGCAACAGGAGAAATTCTTTGTATTCATTCCTTACCAATAGTTTGCCAGAGTTACATATTTACAAAGAACTCCAACAAAATGTCTATATAGTACCTCTCCCAAATAGAATCTATTTCAAAGATGGATTGCCTGTGTTTCTTCATTCATTTGTGGTTTTTTGTTTACTTGCTTGCCTAAAGAAGTCTACAAAACAAATTACTTGAAAGGGATGTTAAGCTTATAAGATGTGACAATCTATTCTGTCAATATGGACTTTAATTAGTATAATGAAGGAGTGCCTCCATCCTATCTCTGAGGTTTAAAAAGACTCATTGTGAAGAATATGCTGAATTTAAAAGGAAAAACAAGAATTTGGGAAAACACCCTTTATTTACTTAACTCAAGTTAAAAATGATTATTTAACTTTTTTTTTTTTTCAACAACCGTATTCCCACTACAATTTTAGGAACTCACCTGATCATGTAATACAACTTGGGACCTGTTAACTTTAGACCGATTCATTTGGGAATTTCAGAATGAAGAAGTGTCTTAAATTCTTTAGTCATACCTCTGGTTAAAGAAGGTATATTTGCAAGAGAGAAACTGTAATGTAAACTCCACCAGATGTAACTAGAGTTTTCAGAACAGAAGGTTAGAATATAAAATGTTACAGAGGTGCCTGGATGGCTCAGCTGGTTAAGCGTCTGACTCCTGGTTTTGGGTCTCGTCGTGGTCTTGTGGTTTCGTGAGTTCCAGCCCTGTGTCCGGCTCTGAGCTGACAGTACAGTCTGCCTGGGATTCTCTCTCTCTCAGTCTATCATACCCCTCCCCTGCTCATGCTGTCTCTATCTCCCAAAACAAATAAATAAACTTAAAAAAAAATATTTTGAATGTTACAAACATACCTGAAAAAATTTCACAATTTTAGCTTATAGCAATAATTCATGAGAAGGGTCTTTAAGTTATCCTACCTCATACAGTTTGCCCTTAAAAAATCAGATCCGAATAAATTTAGAGGCTATAAATAAATAAATATCTCAAGTAGAAATGCACTGCTATCTTCATACCTTTCCAGATGGTTTACCCGGTTTGGATTCAACTGGTACAGCAGACGTTAATGATTTCTTTTCTTTTTTCTGGTGAATTTTAGAAAGAAATAAAAACTTTTTCACATATTTTTCTTCAATGATCTAACAAATTCAAATTACTAAGTAATTCAACAAGTTCAATGATATTACATATTTAAAAATGAGTCTAATATTAACAGCATAGATCATATATTGAACATCTGCCTCTGTGCCAGACATGTTGTATATGTCATATCCTTTTCCAGAACAGCATAATTTATTTCATTTAGTGATGTGGAGAGCAAGACTCAGAGATGTGACGTAATTTTTCCTAGGTCACACAGTAAAGGAAAAACCAAGAATTGAATCCAGAACTGCCATCTCTTTCTTCTTTGCTCTTGGTTGCCTCTCCAAGGGCCCACAGTCAGCCCACAGCACCCAAGAATTTTTTCTCTAAGTGGCCACTTCTCACTGTTGCTCTTTCAACCTTTGCCTGCACACATTAAGACCTCTCACTCCCTGACTTAGCATTTCACCATCCACTCCTTTCTTCGTCTCCCTAAAATGTTTCAGTTGCTCTTTCAAACACTGCCCATAACTCTCCAATCTGCAATCTCCATGCTTGACCCACACATAATCGTTTCTGAAGTGTGATCTCAGTAAGCACCCCTAACCCAACACATCTCTCACAGCAGCCATGACTGAGCACCACCCTAGGGCTCCTCTGGCATTTGTGCCATCATTCTCTGCCACTCCTGCTGCGTTGCCCCCAGCCCTACACATTCCACGTTTCTGCCTCGCACTGGTGGCCCGAAGCAAAACCATTCTCTAGAGCCAGGGCCAAACACTTGCAGGGACTGAGAGGAAGTAGACAGGTGAAGATGCCAGGTTTAAGACAACAGAAAAGCGTCCCATGTGGAGGTCTCTGAAATGTGGGTGACAGAGCATGGGGGGTGGAGAGCACACCAGCTCCTATGCACTGCCCACATGAGTCTTCAGGCAGGCCACCTCTTCTGTAGCTCAGTAACGTCATGTGTGACACAGGGACAGTAACTGCACCTCCCTCCGGGGGTTATGAGAATTAGATAAATTCATCTATCAAAGTGTGTTTGGTCTATCAAAGTGTGTTTGGTACATACTAAACACTATGTAGGTACTCGTTGGATGATTAACTGCTAAATAAGTGACCACCGCTATTGTTAAAAACACCGCGGGGGTCACCAGGGTGAGAGCGTGTATCTGGGCAACCAAATCCACTCTGAGGATTCAACCACAACCTTATGCAGGTATGCATTCATATTTGTTATCCCCTCCTTCCTTCCTCCTCCTCTCTGCCCCCTCTCTTCATTCTCCTGTCCTTCAGAACAACATTCCAATTGCCTTGCTACACATCTCTCTCCAACATTTCAATTCAGCCTATCGAAAATCAGGCCACTTTTGACCTCAACCAGTTCTCCTTCTGACCTGTCCACCCATCAGTCGTAACCAGGGACCAGGTCACAATTTAGGGAGGCACTCTCTCTCATCAGAGCTGGCCCTGCACTTGCAGGAACCAGACAGTGCCCCCCCTGGACTCACTTTAGGGTTACCAACCTAGCTCGTTCAGATCTGAAGCCCAAGGTTATCTCAGATACCTTTATGATACCTTTGCCCACTGCAGCCAATTCTTTTCTAAAACCTGAAGATTTCACTTCTGCAGTGCCTCTGGCATTTCTCCCCACTATCTCATTCTATCCCAGCTCTAATTTAGGGTCACTTAGGACTGTGGTCACTCAATCCCGCAACTCGGTGCACTGCCACCACTCTGTGTGTTCTCTAACATCCAGTGTGTATCCTCTACTGGTTAAACAGCTACCACTCATCTCAGCACTATCCACAGCAGTGCCTGGACCTGTCTTTCTGGTCTTACAGTCCCACGGCTCATGCCCCGTGTGCCCCACCCTCAGTGGAATTCACTTTGTACCCAGAACACATCTCACAATTTTCCACTCTGATGCATCTGCAAGCCTGCAATCCTAGCTACCTACCCTTCATGCCAAACTCAAACTGGATCTACTCAAAGTGTATGTAATCCTGCAAACAGACAGAAGCCCTCCATTCCCCACCAAAGAGCTTCTAGTGGGAGCTTGTCTTAATCTGCCTGGGAATGCAGTCCCAGGGATTCTGTCTTCTTCCCGCCCCTGGATGCGCTAGCCTGCTGCTAGGGTGTCCTGCAGTCACAGGACAGTGCTTTAAACATGCTAAGTACCCCAGCCCCAATTGAAGATCTGATCAATCTCACTTCAGGGAGATGGATCAGAGACAAACAAAGTGAAATGCTTTGCCACAAGTTCAAGCACACCAGACTTCCACATATGCCTCTCCTGTTACTGGTTAGCTTTCACTTTTTCCCTGGCTACTCTATATCTAGCATAAAATTTCAAATTGATGACATTTTTAAATCTTTTTGAACAAATCTAATCTTCTGTCTTAAATCTAACCATTTTTCAAACGTTTTCATCTAAGTACCCCTCATCGACAACAGAGAGTAACATTTATCCTTAGAGTGGGGAGGGGGTGGGAGTCTCAAGAAAATATACAAGAAAACACATTTTTTTTAATATGACTATTTTCATTTAAAGGTTTATGTAAATTTTGCCATTACTCCATAGAATATCTGCATTAGTTTGCATACAAACTAATGTGTCTCTTCCTTTTCAAAATCTGAGAAAAACTGGTGTTTCAAGATGTGCCATACTTTTATCCTATGACTTTCCTTACCATCTAGCCTGAAGGGGGACACTTTTCCTATTTTGAAAATCAGGAAAACAGATAAATCAATACTACTTTCTAAAAAATTCATTTCTATCGTCTTAGTTTTGCTGCAATTACTTAATTGGGGCTTCCAGAGAAGTAAGCAGCATTTCTAGGGAGACATGGCCTGTAAACTGATTAGTAACTCTGCCTTGCTATGGGTAGAAACAGTAGACTACTTCTCATCTTACATTTCGAGGCTAGTATTTGAAATAGCTCTTCAAATGATCTAAAGAAGACTTGCCCATCATTAGTCAAAGCGGCATATATACTCTCTCCTGAGAGGGCTGGGATGTCTCCTTTGAAAACTTCCCCTATCAACGCATGTATATGTCATGACTGCTTGTTATTTACTCATATCAAGAGAGATGCTCTCCAGGTTGAAAGCTGAGAGAAATGCTTATTCACATATGGCAATTTTATTTGCTTAATTTCAAAGCTATAAATATTGTTGAAAGCAGGGTCTGAGGCAACTCACATTTTAATTTTCTTGGTACTCATACCAGGCCTTACACATGGCAGGTGCTCAGTAAATATTTACTGAACACATGAATTCTCAAATCAGTTTTGGTATCTTGCTCACTCTGTATCTTTTAGATGCATCCTCTTCTTCACTAAATTTCACATAAAGAACAGTGCTCGGTTTTACCAAATATAGGTTATTTGAGCATGGTAGCACCAGATCCCTATGCTTACTGAGAACCAAACGAAAACCCAGGTTGTAATGGGTCTTCACTGAGCACGCATTTTTCATAAAAGAGACCCGACAGGCAGTGAGGCCCACATACACTTCATGTCTGCTTAGGTGTGCTTACCTTGTTATCTGGTTTGGCAGATGCTGCAGCTATATCAGCAACACCTTCTCTGCCAGCAGAAACTGCATCCTGTGATTTAGTCTAGAGGGGATAAAAAGATTAACAGAACTAAGTATCTTTGAATGACTGTTTTCAAGATCAAGCATTTCAAGTATCACTACTGAGCCAGTTATAACTATCATGGACACAGTGCTGAGGAAAAGGTTACTAGCTTCTACTACACATAGTACAACAGTGGGGACCACATAAGGCTGGACTCAAGAGCTACAGAGTGCACGCAGGTATACAAATTTTGAAGGGGGCCAGGTAGGGACTGTGATAAATTGTTATAAAGTTGTAGCCAATTGTTGCCACATAATCTGATGTTTCAAGAAGCTGGAAATTTGAATTTTATGTGAAACATTATGACTTGAATTGTTGGCAACGCATTAAAAAAATTTTAGTAATACCACAAGCCAAACAAAATAGAATAGAACAAAACACATAATGGCTGCCTTTAAGTGATGAGCCACATTTGTGTAACCACCTTCTATCAAGTCCCTTGTCAAGCAGGTCTACTAGATGTCTTCTAAGAGCTCTCAATGGAAAAGTTCTTCTCATAAGTGTTTATTCTTCAAAGAGTTGACCTCCATTAGCTGTGCATGGAATCTATTTCGGATTTTTTGGCTCTATAAATTCACCTCTTCTACAACGAAATTCTAAACACGTCTTTCAGAGTTCCATGTAAAGAGCAGATCATGCAGAGCATCTGTGCTCCTAACTCTGAGAAGAGGGCCCAGGTGGCAACCAGTACCCCAAGCTTCCTGTCCATGAGACACCAGAGTCTGCTGCCTTTTAGTCATGACTGGGCACTGCTGGGCAGTGGAAGAAGGCTGGACTGAACTTCCCCTCAACCAATCTGATGTATTTCTTGAGCTTTCCAGAGCCCCAAGTTTCCACAAGGTTATTTGCAAAACCAGTAAAATGAAAGCACCAAATCCTTACAATACAAGGTATGTTCAGCATAGCTCCAGAGATTCAACTACACATGTCCATATAGATAGAGGACGTGCATCTTATTCTCTAGTTGATGGTAGTGTTTTCCTGTCAATCTGAGAGGTGTACCTTTGGTTTTGTTGATTTCTCAGATGTCGACTGCTCACTTGATCTGGAAACTGCTTTTTCATTATGAACATGCTTGCTTTCTGTATCTGATGCATGGTTGGGTAGGCTTTTTGGCTGAAACACACACACCACACTGTTAACAACACAACAAATATTGATGCTTTCCTCTATGAAGTGCGAGAGTTCATAGGACATTAATAAATTGCAAATCCTGCTACTGCCACATGGTGGTGCCATTTTAGCCAAAAAACAAATAAATGAGAGTTCAGAATTTTATCCCTCACACACACAAAAGGCTTCACCTATCTATTGATAACAAGTCTTAATGATGATCGCTTACCTCTTTGTGTTCCCTTGGCTTTATTTCTTGGGTTTTTTTCTCAGGAACCACAGATGGCTGTTAATTTCAAAAGATAAAATCTCAGTTACATTATAGTCCTTTCTTTTATTACTTCCAAACAGGCTCAAGAACAGAACTCCAAATTAGACCCTTCTGCCTCTCTTGGGAAAGGCTCACTTAGAGGAATACACATGTGCTGCTTGTCAATAGTTATTCTACCAACAGCATGATAATGACAATCATAAGAGTAATAAAAAATTAGCATTTCATTTAGAATGATTTTTCAAATAGGTATGTATCTCTAACTTATTGGCTGTTTTTCACAATTCATACAGATCATTGTAAACGCAAGTCCATTCACAGAGATGTCACATGATCACTGTGACCTCTGAGTTTGTTGATTGGGAATCCTACTCTAGATTCTTTCTTTTAAAAATCTCCCTTTGTAGGGAATGAACATGGTATTTCTGCAATTTAATGATTTATATAGTCTTTTCTGTGTTACAAGTCAAGAAGGAGATACCACCAGAAACCCAATTCTCTTGAGATTGTGTAAACAACCAAATGGAACAGCAGATGATTTCTACTTTGCAGCTCAATTCTTCCTCTATAGTGGACTATAAGATTATCATTCTGAGCGGTCAACCCAAAGGAGCTACATACAATCAGATAAGTTCACCTTCCACCCAGATGACCTCCCCTTGCCTGCATTTAAAGGACATCTCTGTGCTTTCCCACAGGAAGCCTTGCAGTCTTATCTGAGTATTTGCTTAAGCATGCTTGAAAGAAGTAATGTGCACCATCGTATGTAGGATAAACATTTGCCTGCAGACACCCTAGGGTCCATCTTCACATGGATACAGATTGGCTTTCAGTCTAGACAGCCATGAGTCAGGGAAGACACTCCCAAGGGAAAGTCAGAGTTGTCTCCTGAGAAACTGGAACTCATTCCACAAACTGAGATAAGACTGTTAAGATAAACCTAGGATCCTCTTAGCAAAGACTCTCATCTGTAAGTCATCTAGGTGCTAGGTTCAAAAGACATTTACTCTTGATGTCCCATTTTTAAAGTAACTGGATACTCATTACCCTTTGTCCTTTCTCCTTGGTTCCTACTGCTTTTTTTAACAATGACTTCAACTATAACAAAAATCTAGACCTGAACAAAATGCCTTCTGAAATCTATTGTTTTCATTTACAAAATAAATTCATTTTAATGTATGGATTTAATGTTATAAGTATTCACTTATGCCCTATAAAATGTTTAAAAGGGTAATCCAAAATTAATTAAATTAGCTGACAAAAAAATCCTTTTACCATTCAGTAGCACCAATGGAGTAAATTGGTTATTCATTATTATTGCTAAGAATCCAAACAACTCACTAGTTGACTTAAATTACTTACCTTAGTTGATTGTGACTTGTTTTCAGGTTCTGTTTTTGCAGCCTAAACTCAGAAAAATAAAGAAAAGAGGGAAGGAATTACAGAAGAAAGGAAAAAAAAGACATAGTTTATAAAGTTTAACATAGATTTTCTTCAACTAAGAAAGCTTTCCAAAGGAGATGATTTTGATCTAAATATAAGCTTTCTAAGTTTACTATCCTTTTCTTGTAATTTTAACTGTTTAGATAAACACGTTAAGTACACTAACACTCTGCTCTTACTTTTAGATAGCAATTTACATCTTACTTTTGTTATGTGTACCAAAGATATGTAAAAATTTATTACTACAAACACTGTAGCTAATATATAAGCAAAACAAAATAAAAATCTTCATCCTTCAAAGCCAATGATATGACTGATCTTTGTGTGAAATACCACAGGTTTTGGCTGTCGGTGTGAAACAATGGGATGGTGACAGAGCCAAGGAGAACAGAAAGCAGTGACATTTAGTTTTAGTGCCAGAATATGAGCGATAGGTCACCAAGCCTACCACAAAGTCCGTGATGGGTGAGTTACTGAAGATCTCAAACTGTAATTATTAGTGCATGCTGAGCAGATGAGGCGACCATTAGCAAACAGAAATGTCCCCTAGTACAATGAACCACGTCACCTGTTTTTTGGGTCTTTTCTTGCAGGGGGAATGCTGTCCTTCCATCTGTTTGCTGATTGGAATAGCCTAATACAAGAGCACAGCCCCAGGTGTGATTTTATTTAATCTGACAGTCAAATAAGTATCATGTATCATTGGGCTAAATGTTTATATCGAGACTCGTTCTACTCCTCTACTGCATCTACTCCATGCGTATGTATGTAACTCCAAGAAGTGGTAGGCACTAAAATTCTAAAGCCTCAAGCAAATATTGCAATTTGGATTTACTTTTTTTTCTGTGATAAAAATCTATAAAATCGCCATTAGTAAAACTAACTTCTGACCCCTTTCCTTCAATTTCTCTGTGTACAGGCTGATTGGGCCATTTTCTTCCACCTATATTTATAATGCTTGATTATGACCAAATCAATAGTCATAAGTACTGTCAAATTTTTTCTGAAATTTTACAACAATCCTGTAAATAGTACATAGATTTTTTTTTTAATTATTTTTGTTTTAACGTTTATTTCTGAGACAGAGAGAGACAGAGCATGAACGGGGGAGGGGCAGAGAGAGAGGGAGACACAGAATTGGAAGCAGGCTCCAGGCTCCGAGCCATCAGCCCAGAGCCCGACGCGGGGCTCGAACTCACGGACCACAAGATCGTGACCTGAGTTGAAGTCGGACGCTTAACCGACTGAGCCACCCAGGCGCCCCTAGATTTTTTATGCACAATATAATCTAAAGTTCTAAGAATGCTTCAGAAGGTCTCATTGTGACTTAAGTCCTTTACTGGAGTGTTTTACTCAGTTTTACCCAACCAAAGGTCATTTGTGTCGAAAAATACAATCCCTTAAGTACATACATGCATTATTGGTATAGGCAAGATGTGAAAACTGGAATAAAACTGGATTAAACATTTTTGAACTTTTCAAAATGAAAGATGGAAAATTAGGCCTAATATTTCCTGTCATTTCTTTCCTTTTTATCTATTTGGTGGTGTTAACATAAACTCCTATTTTTTATCCTATTTGAAAAAGCCAACACCAAATAGCCTCTTGATGTATCATGGCTTGTGCTTCAGCCATGAAAATACAAACATTCCTCCTATAACGAACGGACCCTCATCATACCAACATACATATTGTTTGAGAAGGAAACCAAGTTCATAACCACACAAATCTTTTTAAAGGAATTTTAATTTGGGATCCTTTCAATTAGGATCTTTGTTAATTAGTTTCTGTATTTGCTACTATGCTTTTTGAATTTATGCAAATGAAATTTATTAATGATTATTAAGGAAAACAAGCAGCTGGTATTGTAGTGGTTTAGATCTATGAACAGCTTCTACTTTGTAATTTGTCAATCAAGATGTTGCAAGGAAGAACTCTACAAAACAATTAAGAATTTATGCTCACACATGTAAGTAGTTTATAATGGAATATTTTTATTAGTAGTTGCTAATACATTTCCCAAATTTATTTTTGGTGAAGGTGGTGGTGCTTAACATAATAGTGATGACAATAATAACTAATGCTTATTGATTACCTCTTAGTATCAAGGACTGCTCCAAACTTTACATATGCCAACTCAGTCCTCATAATAATTCTATGAGGGAGGTATCATCATCATCCTATCATCATCATCTCCACTTCAGGGATGAGAAATTTAGGTACAAAGAAGTTAAATAACTTCCCAAGGATACCCATGGTAGAGCTGGGGTTTTGTGTTCTCAATCACCACACTGTACAACATTGTCTCTCCAGTGTTAGACAGCTCCTACTGGGCATCTGCTGTAGGACAGGCACTAATACCCTTAATGTTTGTTTTCTTACATAGGCTTGTGAAACATGTACTATTATCCAAACTGTACAGATAAGGAAACAAAAGCCAAGATGTGTTTCCGAATACCATGGCTGATATGAAATGAGATTCCACACCAGGCCATCTTTTTCCATTGTTCATGCTACATAGTCTTTCAGGGATTTTATCCTGATTAGAAATCTGACCTTCCATCTTAACTACAGCAATATGACCACTGATTCTAATGCACCAGGGGCAAGAGAGAAAGAACTTAGATCTAGACATATCCTTCCTCTTCAGAGGTATATGGACTTTTATTTGAAAGGTATGGAACACAGGATTCAGTATAGGTATTATTTTGAATTAACATCTTTTTTCTAAAAGCTCAAAATATTTGAAAAAATACACTCAAGTTCACATTCACAAAAATCTTCAAGAGAAGGCTAGTATAAATGTTATGACACAAACATCACAAAAACATTGTAACTGAAATCCACCAAGAAAGGGAGTTGATGCCAAAAGTGGTCCTGACTCAGCCATTGGTGATATTTCATCACCAAGACACTTATTTTGGTCTCTCCCACTTTTTCCCTACTTTCCCCTCTCTCTCCTCCCCTCCTCTAGTTCTGTAGGACTTCCAGGAATTCTCGTGATTAATCCTTAGCAATGGTTGAAGGGTTTGTGGACACTTGAAATAAGCACTGGTCCTCAAAACGAAAGTCAGGGGCAATGGATCAGAGTCAGGCAATGGGTCAAATGAGAACCAAAATAATAAAAAAGAAATCCTAGATTTGTGCTCTCCTTTCTTTAATTTTTCATGGACTCTGAACTCAATGATAATTTGTTATTGGTTGATGCTTTTCTGATAGTCTAAGTTTTTTTTAATATTCTAAGATTAAGCTTGGTCTTCGTAAATAGTGACAACTAATAGATGAATAGATCAGGTAATGTATATTTTGAAAACAATTTAAAAATTCATGTAAAATACTAAATAAAAACAATTTTAGATTAAAAATTTTTAAGTTAAAAGAAATGCTAGATAACATTTATAAGAGATTTGAATAGTATACTTCAAGATACTTACAATGTCCTTCAAAAATAGCTGAACATGAGGAGCACCTGGGAGGCTTAGTTGGTTAAGCATGAAACTTCAACTCAGGTCATGATCTCATGGTTCATGAGTTTGAGCCCCACATAAGACTCTACAATGACAGCTCGAAACCTGCAGCCTGCTTAGATTCTCCGTCTTCCTCTCTGCCCCTCCCCTGCTTGCATGCTATCTCTCAACAATATTTGAATTAAATATTTAAACATTTTAAATACTTAAAATCTAAATATTTAAAATAAATATTTAAAACAAACAAACAAACAAACAGCTCAACAAGACACTATAGGATCTCCCAACAGCACTAAATTACAGTGCCAGTACTAAGTTTTGATATAGGATCCTACTGGGATAGCAAAGTAACATGGAAGACAGAAAGCAAAAAAACATGTCAGTGATTTTAAACAAGAGCAACTTAATAATAATGGAGCTGGGTTAGCTTTTAAGGGCACTAAAGGATACTGGCTCATAAAAATTAGTTAAGAGCTTCTTGCAAATGTGCCCGCTTTAATTCTCCACCCCAATTGTCCAAGAAACACAGCTTGAGATACAGTAACTAAGGGAGAGGGTTAAGGCAGCTTTAGCCAACTCTTCAGAACTAGGCTTATTCTATGTGATAACTCCACTGTACAGCATTCTTTTTCTACTGAAATTCCAAGAAATAATTATTAGAATAAATCCCAAATAGAGCTCAAAGTTTTATCAATAAGATGTTGTCCCATAGGACTAAAATTTCACAAACTTAAGGAAGTATCTAAAGTAACCAGTATTATGTCACTTGTTTCATATTCACTTAGTATAAATTTTCTCATTTGTACACTAAGTTTTATTTATTTTTTTAAAATTTTTTAATGTTTATTTATTTTTGAGAGAGAGAGACAGAGTATGAGTGGGGAAGGAAGAGAGAGAGAGAAATGGAGACAGAATCCAAAGCAGGCTCCAGGTTCTGAGCTCTCAGCACAGAGCCCAACGTAGGGCTTGAGCTCCCTAACCATGATCATGACCTGAGCTGAAGTTGGATGCTTAACAAACTGAGCCACCCAGGCACCCCTGTACACTGAGTTTTAAATGGCTAGAATATTATAAAATAAGAATATTATTATTTTAATAAGAAGCATTCATATTCTTCACTATATCCAGAAAAATGTACTTAGTTCATTTTATAATTTAAAAACTCCATCAAGCCTAGAACAACAACAAAAAATCTCTGGATTACCTCTCTTGTCTAGATATTCTAAAACAATGTAGAAGTGCACAGATGATACTTGAGGTAAATATTAAAAGGAAAGGTGGGTTTCCAAAGATCTCTATAAATTAGGAAGAAAATGTTTACTTCCATAACTTAAGCTTGTTAGGACATATAACACATTTGTCAGTCTACATTTGTTTTGCTTTATAAAATAATCACTTAAAGGCATTCACCCAAGTACACCCTTAAAGACTATTCATACCTTGCTGTCTGTGGGATTCATACTGGAAGACTTGCTGGTGGAAGCAGAAGAAGCTGACACCTAGAAAGTAAAGAAAGAGAAAGTCTGATTCTGGTTAACCTACAAACACTTTGTCTTTCAATTCCTCTTAACCATACTTGTTCTTAACTCTACCTTGGTTTTACCTCTTCTAGAGTACAACTCCCACAAAAGTCCAGTAGGTGGTCTTGCTCAGTGGGCAAAGCCTTTACAACCAGATCAAATGGGTGCAGATTTGGGGTGTACTACTTACTAAGTAATCTTGGGCAATTTTCTGATTTTTAGTTTCCTCTTTCTCAATTTTTCTTTAGTAGATAACTATCTTATAGGTTTATTACTACCTGGTGCATAAGTGCTCAGTAAATATTTTAATTATTGTCTGCCTTATTTTTAGGAAGAACACAGACTTTAAAACTTGACAGAATTTTGTTCAAATGTGAGCTCTGCCAATTACTAGCAGTCTTAGTTTCCTAGGTATATAAAATGAGGTCAATGTTGGCTCTTTTGCAGGGTTTTAGGTATTTGAGATGACTAAATGTCTGGCATATTGTAGGTGCTTATTAAATTACTAATGCATTAGTCCCAAGATATTATAAAAGACAGAAAGAGCAGGATGTAGCACTAGAAAAGACTCAGGAAGATCAGAATTGTCCTTTCAGTGTCACATAAGCAAGAGAAGGTGGGAATGGTATTGCAAAGGCAATACTGCTGTATTTTATGTCTCATCCAGGCTCCTCCCTGCAGGGCAAGAGGTGATGATGATAATTGAAGTTTCAAGATACACCATTCCTAGGGATGCAAGGGGATGGTGGAATTAGTCCCTGCAATCTAATCACCCAAGTAGCAGGGAGTGCATATGGATACTTGCATGGTACTGACTACTAGGATAGTACTTAACTTGCATTACCGTGGTGAATATTAAATCAACCCTAGTTTATTTGGGAATTCCAACCTAGGCTCATTTAAACCTCCATAACATTTAAGTCTGTTAGGTTTTAAAGCTTAGGGATTCCATCTGGCACTTCTTAAGTAACTTACTTCTTAAGTAACAGGCTGTCAGTAAACAGCTGCTGCCCTGCCAAGAATACCCAGAGCCTGTCTCTGATGTCTGGCTCTGAGCCATTTCTGAGGCTAAGTCCCAGGGCAGGAGGAGCCCATGCTTGTTGGTTTCTTCACTCTCGCCACCCCCACACACTACCACTCAAGGTGACTGTATGAACCTACTATAACCCATGGACCGTGAACAAAATCACCTTCCCCACAGACCTCACTTACTGTAGAGTATGTTAGTGCTAATAGTAAATTACCACAATTTTCAGATAAAAGCCCAAAGTTTTAGTATACTGATTTTTCAAACAAACTATATGAACTTTATTCCTGAGCACTATTAGGCACCAATAAGGCACTCCCTCACCCCAAAATATACCACACTTGGTCACTGTAGCAGGCGTGGAGTAGTGTCTCTCACATTCTCTTTGGGATAAAGAGCTAGAAAATGTACCAAGGTAGATTTTCCCATCAAATTAAAGGACAAATACATAAATATTCATTTTTCCTTGAGATTTTTTTAATCTGTGAGAATTACTGTATCCATTTGCCACACCCCATTCCTTCAATGATTTCCCTCAATCATATAAAATCAAAGACCAAACACTCTACATGAAAGTGCTTTTTAAGCTGCAAATCCTTAGGTAAACATTATTTCTAAACCTCTATGTTTATTAAAACGTTCCTGAAATCACATAGCCTTGGAATATCCAATCTGCCTTAAGCAGATAATTAAGCAATAGCTGGATGTGATCCTCAAATCCTATAAAGAAGACTTTCAAAGCCCCCCCCCCCCCCCAGAACAGTAAAATCTACATGGATAACTATAAACATGCATGGAGCGGGTTATCACAGGAATTTAACTGAAGGCCTTGGCCACACCTGTTCTCAGCACAGATCCCTCCATGAAAGTTCTATCCCATCACAAAGGCACTAAACATTTTGAAAGTGAAATAGGACAGCTACTTCATGGGATCAGAAAATAAGGAAAATAATCCCACCCCACTGTGAATCCATTCAACTCCAGTGAACTGTGGTTTGTTTTATTTTCTTCTATTTGTGAAAACAATGAACTTTTAATATTTGTTATCTCTGGTGAGGGATTGAATACAGTTTCATTTTAATTCTGTACCATTTAAATTTCTGATCATGTATGTGAATAACTGATTGTTATTGAAGAGTTTATCCATAAAGCTATGACTTGAAGAACTTTAAAGATAAACCTTAATATGTGGTTTTAAACAGGTGAAGAAAAAGATATCTCACAGAGGGTAAGTGCCTTGTCAAATATACCCCAGTTCACTGGCTCCATGTGTATTTACCCAGAGTAAGTTTGTGCCAGGTACTCTGTCAGGAGACAGGAACACGGTGGTGCAATTGCTAAACATGTTCCTGTCACTGCGGAACTTTCAGCCTCATCAGACAGGACATTAATAGAATAATCACTGCAATAATTACTTGTGATAAGTGCTATAAAGGAAAATCACAGGTTCCCATAAAAACATAGACTTGGCAACCAGAATTAGTTCAGAAGATGGTCAGGACAGGTGATGCTAAGGAAGTGACATCGTCATTAAAATATAAGGGGCATCACCCAGGCAAAGGTGGGGATTGTTGGGGGGGTGGTGGCTAGAGGGGCCCTTTGAGCTGTGTGTGCCAGGGTTGGGACCTAGGCCACCTGACTTTTAAGCCAGTGACTTTCTGCTGCAGGACTACCACAGCACAGTCCTGTTAACATCTAGGGACAGCCAATTTTAAAGCACAACCATCAGGGGCATAGTCAGTTAAGTGTTCAATTCTTGGTTTCAGCTCAGGTCATGATCTCACAGTTCATGGGTTCCAGCCCCACACTAGGCTCAGTGCAGAGCCTGCTTGGGATTCTCTCTCTCTCTCTCCCCCTCCCTCTCTCTTTCAAAATAAATAAATAAGCTTAAAAAAAAAGCACAATCATCACTCATACATACCAAAATATCACTGTGGGATCAGTGCTGTCAGTCAGAGTAAAGTGTAGCGATTACAATACTCTCCATCTCAAATGACCGACACAAATCTCTTTACATCCAGAGTATTAGTGGTCATTTATAAACTTAAAGAATAAATCAGAGTAACAAAGAGCAGAGAAAAACTATCTTTTTATAATCATTCTCCATCTACCCATTCAACAATTGCTATTTGAAAAGGAATGAGCTAGGGGCTGAGTACATACAATGAGGAAGACACCATCTCAGCCTTCAGAGTCTAGAGTCCAGAAAGACAGACAGCAGGTTTTTGTTACAACTGAAGTGCTCTAACAGAAGCAGGAAAAGAACCCTATGTGATAAAACAAATGTTTGAGTTCTACATCAGCTTCAGGCCCGCCTCAAATAATCTTGCTGTATCATCAAGCTGCATTAAAACAAACCAATGCTGGTTAAGAGTAAAGGCAACCTGGAAAAAAAAAATAATTCTGTACTTAATCAATATGGCAGGTGTTTTTTAGCATTATTCAACAAAATCTCTTTAAATCTGTTACTTGCTACAGTAACAAATTTGGAAGTTTACTGCAGTAAACAATTCCAGATAGGAAGGGAAGATGGTATGCTTTTAAGACCCTTGGAAAATAGAAACTTTCCTTTTTCACATATATTTTGCAAAGGTCTCCCAGAGTCCAGATTTTTAGCTCTCTTACCCACTCTGGACAGATTAATCTTCCTACATGGCATTCTCACCTCTAAGTTTTCCATCCGAAGTAAATCAGTGGTGACTCCTGTTGCCCACTACCTCACACTGAAATCCGTTCTCTTGCCTTCAAAGACCACCATGCTCCAATCCCTCCCCATCTCCCAAAGCAGAAAAGCAGCTTCAGGCAGCCAGCCTATCCCTTCCTTCCTCAGTGCACACCTCACTCAACGCTCCCTTTATGTTTTATTCACACAAATGCTACTGGTTGGCATGCTTCTCTTCCTAAAATATCCAAACCCCACATGCCCTTCCTTTCAGGTGCATCTCACTAGCTCTCAGCCCCAGCATTATAACCTCCAGCATTACAACCACCACGAGCAGTCCTGATGGGCATCTTCCTTGTCTACTTCCAGAACTTTATATAATCAGGTAGCCACATAACTACCTCAGGAATGGTCTCCTCCACTAGATGGGGTCTCTTTGTAAGAGCTGTCTGTTGGGTGCATGCACCTGCTGACCCCACTCTTAATCATGGCAGGTTTCTGGCCATACCTTTTCCTGGATTCTGCAGGGTTTCTGCTAAGTACCAACCTCAACCATCGTGTGGCACCTGAGTGACTGCCAAGCATTGTGAGCTCACCCAGACCCTGCTGAATGGCTGGTACTGGGCAAGTTAAGGGCTCCCTTAGGAGGGTGAGGTCCTAGAGGATTTGCTCATCCGTTCTGCTGCCATTAAATCTGGCTGATGAAAAATATTACTTCCTCAGCTCCTTAGTTCTCTATTACAAAACAGAGTCCCCTCCCTTGTTGGGGGTGCCTGAAGACTTATAGTTCTTGGCAGGTGCTGCTAGCTGGCCTCCCCAGTTCCCCTCAGGTCATCTGGCCTCGCCTTACTCTCTCCCCAGGCCCGGCTGGCAGACAGCAGGCCAGCAGATGAGTCAACAGGTGCTCCTGAACTTGACCCATCTTCCTGTCCCCACCCCTCCCTGGCAAGAATCCCCCTTCCCACATCCACCTGCCTCTGCTGTGGAGTTACTAGAACACATGCCATACATATGCACATGCCTCTTCTACCTGCTGACACACCTGCAGATCCAGTCTGAATCCCTGACCATCCTCTCCTTCATGGCTGCTGTGCCAGAGCAATTCCACAGTCTCTCATCCCCACTATAATGTTTCCTTCTGGAAGCCTCTTCCACTTGCTCCACTCTTCTCTGGGTTTTCATCTTCAGTCACAAGCCCTCTGCCTTCTCTCTTACATTGTTGCTCCCTTGGAATGCTGATTTCTCCCTTGACTTTACCATTTATTATGTGAACAATTCTCTATACCTTTTCAGCAACCCTACTTTATCACCCAACTATCTTATTTTACCTTAAAATGAGGACACTGAGACAGATGAAGGCTCAGTTCCCTGTTCCAGCATTTACTAATCCACATTAACCTCCTGTAATCCCCATTCCCACAGCCTTAGAAATGGTAGTAATACCACCTGCCTGTGGAGTTGCTGTAAGTGCCAAATGATGTAATACAGGGAACTCATTTGGCCCTGAATCACCTGGGTTAAGGCCCAGTGCTGGTTCCAGTCCTTGTCATTTCTATTTCCACCCACACTCCCAGTCTAATCATGTACCTCCCACACCTGGATTACATCATGGCCCTTCTAATAGCTCCATACCCTGTTCTCCCACCCTCTGTTCTACCCCATTCTCTAGCTCCCAATTCTTTGTCTATGGCTCCCTAGTTTATCTGGAAGAAAAAAAAAAAGTGTACCATGTTCTCATTGTGATGAATTCATAAGCTCTCAATGGCTTGCCACTGTGTCCTAGATAAAGTCTAATGTCTTCTGCCTAAACTTTAGACTCTCCATTTGGCCTAACCTACTTTTCCCACTATTTCTCTCACCATGACTCCTACCCACATCTCCCCTCCATCAAGAACAGTGTCTTTCCTGTCTCACAGGCACCTCAGCAGGCAGCATAATTCAGTGACTAAGAGTGTAAGAGGGGGCTCTGGGCTCAAGAATGTCCGGTGGAATTTCAGCTGGCATTGAATTCATGTGCAACCTCAAACAAGTTACTATGCCTCAGTGTCCTCATCTGTGAAATGGCAACGGTACCAATATTCACTCCATTCAGGTTAGTAATAAGTGAGTTAATGTACATGAACTAGTTATAACATTGCTTTGGCCAAGTGGTAAGCAATGGGCAAATGCTAGTTAGTATTATCACCATCATCACCATCATGCTCCTTTCCTCCTCCGGGAAGAGCAAGATGAGATTCCCAGATGCCTAGGAAGACTTTTCCCTGCTCAGGCCCCTATCCTTGAAGATTTAGCTCAAGGTACAACGCCTGAATCAGCTTTAGCTCATACTATCTCCTCAACCCCTATATCCGTTTGTACTTCTCACTTGGACACTCAATCACATGCTGTGTTAGAGGGTTACTGAGCTCGTTTCTAAGTATATGTCACGTCTTATCAATGAAGCTATAAATTGATCATTTCTGCTCCCCACAGTGTCTACCATAGTGCCAAGTATATGGTATCAGACAAGATATAAAAAATAACTGTTGATTCCAATCTTTGTTTCCATCTTCTAATTAGCCATTAAAGTTTCATTCTAACACACACAGTTTTAATACCTCTTGTTTTTAAGCTTGAATCAAGAACATAATAAATTAGAAAAATTAAGTTTCAGTCCATTGGCTTCTCAGTGGCCATGACTCCACAAACAAGCACATTAAACCTGCTAAGCATCTAGCTTCCCACAACTGGAACACCATGCACCCTACAGAGTAATTGTGAGGGTCAAGTTAGATACCAAATATTAGGGCAATTTGGGTAAAACACAAAACAAATATTAAGCATTTTCTAAATTAAATAAGTAACCGATTTTTAACTTTTAATACTAGTTCTGTTAGATGCACAAGAGAAAACCAAATCATTTGTTACCGAACCACAATAAGATTATTTAATAACACATTTCAAATAATGAAAGAAAGAAAATCATGGATTTCTTATAAACAAGTTATTTCCTCGCAAAACTTATAAGACAGACCTGAACTTGAACTCCACAAGGTCAGGGGCCATGCCTGTCTCAGTTGCTGCACATCCCCAGAGCCTGGCAACAATAGTTGCCTAACAAGTATTTGTTAAATTATGAATTTGTGCATGAACAGACACAAGAGTATTATCTGATGGCTCAAATGCAATATTACCTAAGTTTTTACTCAATCATCAGAAATTTTATTCAAAGCACAAGTCAGAAAACTGGTTAGAGAAAACAAAATTTAAATATCTAGTCATTTCTAGCACCAATGTCTTCAACCAGGAGTTGTAAGACTTTAAAAAGCACATAAACACACAAAACCCTGAGCCACTTCCTGTAAAACACCTGGAACAAACAACGGCAGCTGAAGAGGAGCTTTCTAAGGAAAGCACTGATATTCTTCAGAAGTCCCATTTATGGACCCAGGTTACATTTTTCTTTCTGTAATGACACATTATTCACTTCAGGAAATGAATATTCAGAGGTTTAAATTAGCCTATTGTTTGCCATGCTGTCACATCATGACACACATTCTTGCAAAGTCTTTAATTATTTAGCATAATAATGGTGCTTTTAAGGAGGACTTCAAAACAGTCACCTAACAATAGTGTTTAATCAGGACACAAAACATGAATCCAATGAAACACAAACAATGGATTATCTATGAATGAAGTAGAGACTTCTCTTTGGGCGAGAACATGCAGATCTCCTTATGACACTGACTTATACCCCAGCATTTATGCAATACAAGATAAGATCCATTGCGATAGGATCTTAAGTACAACATGATGTAACAAGAGATCAGAAGAGGAAGACTATTTCTGAGATGTGTGTTTGGAAGACGGTTAGGAAAGGCTTCACAGAAGAGATTGAAACTATTATTTATTGTAGCGTGATCAACCAGCCAGGTGGGACAGAATCTTCCATGTGTTAGTAAATGTGCCAGGAACTGTGACAGGTGCTTGTGTATCTGATTTCAGTATATTTTCATAAAATCCTAGGAAGTAACCATTATTATCCCCATTTTATAAATGAGAAAACTAAGGCTCAGAGAAGTTAGGTAACTTATCTAAGATTACACAGTTAAGTGGCAGGGCTTGGATTTGAGCACAAATATAATAGTAATGCCAATCAACTTTGCAATAATAAGTGGACTCTTTCTTCAAAAATTAAAATACTGTATTTGAATTTTCAACAACAACAACAACAACAACAACAACAAAATGGAGATGGGGGCTGAGCCAGCACAGTCATTCCAAGTGAGCAAAACAGCTTGAGCAAGACTCAGAGGTGGGAAGAGCTATTCAGTCCAGAGTGTAATAGGCTAGATGAAGTAGAGTACTGAGAAATGAGGCAATGAATGTGAACACTAATTGGGGAAAATGAAATGATTCCATCTCAACTGAGTACACAGCACATTCACGAAATATATTAAAATGGACACACAGATTTAAGATAAAAATAGAAGCCTGAGCACTTCTTGCTCTGGGAAGTGAAGAGCCTCATGAAGTTTTGGCCTCTGATGCAACATGAGGGTAGATCTCAAAATAAACAGCCAAACGTTGCCTGGCAGCCAGGACAATAGCCACAGCTGATCTGTGAGCTAAATCCACACCAGAGTTTATAGAAGTTTTGGCCACACCCTGGAAGCATCTGATTATAAGCATTGACATTGGATCACCCCAAACACTCAAAAATAATCCACAAAAGGTATGAAGTTGAACTCCTGGTCTAAAGCAACTTTCACTGTTTTGCAAACTCCAACTTTCCCTTGTTTTTTGTTTTCTTTTTTTCTGGAGTGATAATTATTTTGTGGGCAAAGGAAATGGGCATGCCACGCAGCCTAGTTTAGTCATCATAGAGTAGAAAAGGCAGCATTTTTTCCTGAATTTGGGTTCAGACTGACTGACCTTGACAAGCCGTGTGACCCTGAGCCTTAGCCTCCCTGGAACACAGTTTCCTCATCAGTAAAATGTCAGGCTTGAATGTTCTATAGTTCAGCAACTCTGATATTCTAGCTACAGTGATGTGAAACTTATTGAGTAATATACCCAATGACAGATGTGCAAATAGGAAATACTGGTGGTTAGCCCCTGGAGTCCCATAGACCTGGGGTCTAATTCCAGCTGTGTAAATTCAAGCAAGCTGCTCAACTTTTAATTTGTTTAAATGGGTACAAAAACAGTGAGGATTAAATGATGGCATGTTTATAAAGTGCTTGGCTCAGTGCCTGGCACATAGTAAGGAATTCAAATCAGTGATTTTTAAAAATTTTATGAACACCAGCAGCCTCAAAAGTTTCTCTTTCCTCACTCTCACAATGGTAGAGCAATTCTGTGGTGACCACTGCTTGGAGAAGTTACACACAAATGTTATTTGCCTTAGGATAAAAAGAGTAATATTATTTTACATTATTGTATTTTCTTTGGATTCAAATGTATAGCCTGTTTAGATCTAAGTTCCAATCAGTCAAGGAAGAGGAATCTCGGTAGCAGGAACACAGATTTGTACAAATCATAAAAGATTATGAGCTCATTAATGCATATATGGTTAGTGAGGATATGATTTGTACAAAAAACAATCTGAGCTCTGCTGAACAGCTGTCTCAGGGCCTTTTAGCCTGGCTTCCATCGGGCTTTCAAATTCATTCCTTAGGCATGGACCTAATGGAGAGTGAGAGAACTTGAGAACTTTTGTGAGTCCCTGTGTTACAATACCAAGTACAAAACTCAGTATCTACAAGGATGATAGACTCTAACAGAAAACGAGAGGAAGTTTGTGAAGAAATACTGAGACCAAACCACACCCCTCGTGGGGGAACTGAAATACAGGCCTGTCACATGACCATCCAGCTTCCCAGTGAAGCACGTTCTTAATTAGAAGGCTTAAATAACAGGAGCATCTGAGAGGCTCAGTCAGTTAAGTGTGCACTTCGGCTCAGGTCATGATCTCATGGTTTTTGAGTTCAAACCCTGCTTCTGGCTCTCTGCTGTCAGTGAAGAGTCCGCCCCGATCGTCTGTCCACCTCTCTCTGCCATTCCCCACTCAGGTGCACTCACGCTCGCGCTCTCAAAAATAAATAAACATTTATTAAAAGGCTTAAATAGTAGGGATTATAACAAGGTTCCCTTGTCCAAGCTGATTTTCAAATAATCAAAATGAAAATGTGAAATGAAATCAAATGTCATTCTGGAAACCATACAAGCAAAACAATTTCACAAATGTCTGACAGCAACTTTAAACTTTTCAAATATTAAAGAGGTAGTGTTGTTTAGTGGTTAGGATAATGGCTCTGTAGCCAGACACCTGAGTATGAATTCTAGCTCTGCTACCAGTTGTGTGAAATGAGCAAATTCCTTAATTGCTCTTCACCTCAGTTTCCTTGTCTGTAAAATGGGAAAAATAACAACTGCATTTCACTGCATTTCATCCCACTTTCCCCTAAGGAAGAAAAAAAAAAAAAATCAATGGACAGAAGCCATGAATAAACACTTTTCCCAAGAAGACATCCAGATGGCTTAACAGACACATGAAAAAATGCTCAACATCACTCATCATCAGGGAAATACAAATCAAAACAACAATGAGACACCACCTCATACCTGTCAGAGTGGCTAAAATGAACAACTCAGGAAACAAGAGATGTTGGCAAGGATGTGGAGAAAGGGGAACCCTCTTGTACTGTTGGTGGGAATGCAAACTGGTGCAGCCGCACTGGAAAACAGTGTGGAGGTTCCTCAAAAAGTTAAAAATAGAACTACCCTATGACCCAGCAATTGCACTACTAGAAATTTATCCAAAGTATACAAAAATGCTGATTCAAAGAGGGCACATGTACCCCAATGTTTACAGCAGCACTTTCAACAGTAGCCAAATTATGGAAAGAGCCCAAATGTCCATCAACTGACGAATGGATAAAGAAGATGTGGTGTATATATATACAATGGGATATTAACTCAGAAATGATAAAGAATGAAATCTTGCTATTTGCAACAACGTGGATGGAACTAGAGAGTATTATGCTAAGCAAAGTAAGTCAGAGGAAGACAAATATCATATGATTTCACTCATATGTGGAATTTGAGAAACTCAACAGATTAACATAGGGGAAGGGATAGAAAAATAAGATAAAAACAGAGAGGGGGCAAACCATTAGAGACTTTTAAATTTAGACAACAAGGGTTGCTGGAGAGGGGTGGGGGCATTAGGTTAAGTGGGTGATGGGAGTTAAGGAAGGCACTTTTCGGGATGAGCACTGGATGTCATATGTAAAAGATGAATCACTGGGTTCTACTCCTGGAGACAAGACTACACTGTACATTAACTAACTTGAATTAAAAAAAAAGTTCATAAAAAAATCAACAGAATAGAAGAATAGATTTTAAAGTAAGCTTCATTTGAAACTGATGTAAAAATATGAACACTGCAGCTTATCTAAGTAAAAAGTTCTATATTTCTTACATAAGGGACTTCTCAGGTATGTACTACTTAATCCTGTAATTTAATTTTCACCATTTTCAAAGATGGCTAATTTATCTCTTCTCTACTGCCCATTAGAAAGTCTCAAGAAACTCTGTCAACAGAACCATTATTTGCTAATTCCAGTCAGTGTACAATACTCTTTCACACAAACAGGAAACCTCATCCATCAGAGAATTTCAACTATGTTAAGAAATGGAGGGGCGCCTGGGTGGCTCAGTCGGTTAAGCGTCCGACTTCGGCTCAGGTCATGATCTCACGGTCCGTGAGTTTGAGCCCCGCGTCGGGCTCTGTGCTGACAGCTCGGAGCCTGGAGCCCGTTTCGGATTCTGTGCCTCCCTCTCTCTCTGACCCTCCCCCATTCATGCTCTGTCTCTCTCTGTCTCAAAAATAAATAAACGTTAAAAAAAAAATTAAAAAAAAAAAAAAAAAAGAAATGGAGCATAACAATAAAGAACACAATATTGATTTCTAGTGCTTCTTTGTATTTAGATACACATTCCTCTCTGTTATTTAAACTGTTTTTTAGTAATCTCTGCAGTCAGTGTGGGGCCTGAACTCATAACCCTGAAATCAAGAGTCATGTGGTCTTCCGACTGAGACAGCCAGGTGCCCCACAAAATATGCAACTCTTATTTAAGAGGATTAAATGAAACCCTATGTAAATCACTTAGCAAAGTAGTTATTCAATAAATTAATCAATGGTTGGTTCCTTTCTCTTCCCCTTTATTTTTAAATATCTAGATCCTAGAAAGCTTCCCCAAACTACATACATGCTACTGGACCTAACCCCTCCCCCAGAGCATTCTAGAATTATTTTCAGATTATCAGCACTAGCTTGAATGTTCTTTGTTAAGCTTTTATTTCCTATTGACTGTCTCTCCATTTTGAATGGCAAACAAACTTTCAGTTCACCAACTCATAGAAAACTGTAGAGAATGTAGTTATATATACACAGAGAAGATGTGCTTTACCACCAGTTCAATTGGAAATCACCTGGGGTATTATGCAAATATTTTAGTTGCAAATAAGTACATCACTGTTCATCACATTCAATGTTTGGAAATATTTGAAGGGGTGTAAGAATATGATTGTCAGAAGGACTAGAGAAGGAAACAATTTTAATTTCTAAGACTTGGAATCCTGTCTCACCACAAGAACATTATTTGAGAATAATTCAGCACCAATCACTGCAATCATTAAAAGATTCTTGGGAGAAAGGGAAGGCTCAAACTGAATGGCCAAAAGAAGGTAATCTTTCCTTTTTGATCTATGAATATTGAGCACGAGGGTACATCGTTTCTTAGTGATGTAGACACTTTTTGGCTAAAATCCCAAACAATGATTAATTACTCGATTGTTTAAAATTCAAGGTTAGAGTAAACTAGACTATGGAAAATAATTTAGTTTTATAATACTGCCAGGGAAAAAAGGATCAGTAATTCAAACCACTGAAACTTTATGCAAAATATACCAGAAGTCATAATTATTTAAACATTTTGTACCAGAAATGTGCATGTTTGTTGACAATCAATGTTATGTAAAACCACTGGGCAATATAACTGGCCAAGCTTTAACACCTTAGGTCACTGGTTCTTGGCCCAGGAAAGGTCGCTCAAAGACAGTATGGACAGAGGGAGTCAATGAACACCCAGAAACTTATGAAAGGGAAAGGTCAGGAAGAAGAGGGAGTAGAGATTGTACACTGAAAAGCTGTGATTCAGGTGATTCTGAACCTTCTTGACATTGAAAATCACTGCTTTAGATAGCTTAAAACAAGATGGCTTGATAGTGGGTTAATGAAATAACCATTGTTTTCTACCATCTATTATCTATTGGCACTTTCTTCCTGGTGACAAACTTAGTCTCTTCATACTTTCATTAGGTTAAAAGGAAGGAATCAGACTACATAAGATACTAGGATAGTTTTACAGAATTGTTTTGCAAAAGTACTTTCCAGCCAGTTTTTAAAGGAAGATTTTTGGTGCTGATATTGCCAGCTCAGGTTAATGAAGAGCCTAGATGTTCCCTAAAAAGACAGCCTGCCATACCTCAAGAATATTTGTCCTCTCCAATCTATGGTTTTAAAACCCAGGGACACTCACTACTTGTGATTATACCTCTAACACCTTTCTTATGCTATAAGGCAAGAGTATGCGATAGACATCACTAATCCCAATACTGCTGTCATTTTAAAGGCAAATATTTTTGACCTATAGAGAAACTCCTAATGAAATACACATTCAGTATACAGCTCAGCTGTTAAGTATGTGTGTGTGCGCGCACACACACACATATGTATACATGTAGATAATACAAGGATGCAATTTTCAAATGACTAATTGAATTTTCAGAAAATAATATTTGTCTTACTTTGTAGACTGGGGTCTAAAATTCAAAGGAAAATATGTGCCAGGTGTTGTGAATAAGTCTATCAGGTCAGCAGGAAGAGAGGGTAATGGGCTTTGTGACAAGGTAGAGCATGCATTCCCCATCTTTCAAACATTTGAAGTCTTTCAAACATTTAAAATACATTGTGCATGCCTAAAAAAATTAGTCTGAATATTGAAGGAAGAAACCCTTTCTATTCCAAATTGATAGACATAATGGATACATTTTAACATAAATTAAATAAAGACAGAGATAAATAGATGGTGAATACAAAAAGAGAAGAATCCTGGAAGATTAAAATTCTGGCTTCTCATTTCAATTTGCTGCTGTAGACCAAGTTCTCTGACACATCTCTGTAAATACAATATTATGAAAAGATGGATGTGTCAAAGCATTCAAGGTATATATTTTAGCAGGAAAATATTTATATTCCAGGATTCTAATGATGACTAGCCATACTAATGGAGTTATATAAAAAGATTTACCATGTTGATATAAAGACAATTTTCTATTTTCATGAGGACATATAAAAAGCACATAACTGAAACGTGTACAAATTGTCTGACTTTCTACTTTCTCTGCCCACCCTGTTAGTATAGATAATAAAGGAACACTACACAGTAGACTGAGCCCCCGGTTTCTCTGTGGGAACAGTTCTCTGACCCTCTACTAACAACTCTGTTCAGAGTTGTTACTCTGAACTCCAGAGGCTCCAAGGTCTAACCTAGGTCTTTATACTTATGTCACTTGTGCAGAGAACCTCAACCCATTACAGAATCCAGAGTTTATGGAGTCCAAAGGGTACACTCGCATACTAAGCTGGCCTCCATCTCTTGGGGCAATTTTGAGTGAAATGGAATTGGTCTAGGCCCTTGCTTGTGCATCACAAATGTTAACCAGTTCAGTTCAGAGCCTCAGTATGATTCAGAAGTTGGAGCTCCTATGGATAGCTAGATTTTTTAGTAAATTCACTGAGATTTTACTGTACTGCTAAGGCCAGAAGAAGACAACTTATATAAAGGCTCTGTATAGTCCAACTTACTTCCTAGAATAGTGGTTATCAAACTTTACAGGTGTACAAATTTATCTAGAGAGCTCATTAAGCCATAGATTTCTCATTGATTCTGACTAGGTACATCTGAGATAGAGCCTGGGAAATTTCCATTTTTAACTAAGCATCCCAGGCGACTTTGATGCAAACGCTCTCCAGACTACACAGCATGAAACACTGTCTTAGAGAATTCAAAGGGGGTGCAGCACATCCCAGACAAGGATTGGGAGACCCCTACCGCTATGGATTAGTCTGAAATTACCCTATTGCCCTGCATTCTCTGTCTGAAGACCAATAACCTTCTCTTTAAAGTGCTTTAACAACATGAAATCTTGAAAATTAATAAATATAAGCAGTTAAAAAAAAAAATAAAGTGCTTTAACAAATATCTGCAATTAGATTTCATCTAATTACTTAGATGGCAGTTACATTCTTCATTCCTTAGGAATCCATCGGCAATAAATGTTTAAGGTATCATTACTACTTAGTGGAACTACTTACTTTTTCCCAAATGTGAACTAATTGGTTGGTCTAGTTTAAATAAAAAACCCACAATCTATGCTCTTCTGTATACATATATATCTTTGTATCTTCTTTTACATTATAACTTGCAATACTCTCATCTGGGAGACTATATAAACCTGGAATATGTGTTTTTGCACCAATGTGTCTGACCTTATAAGAGAAATCCTATAGTTTTTCTGATATATTGAATTAATAATCTGCATACTGGGAAAGTACAGTGGTTGTCACCAACAACTGCATTGCATGTTTTCTATTTGAATAACTTAAAAATTTTTTTTTAACTTTTTATTTTTGAGAGATAGTGTGTGAGTGGGGGAGGGGCACGGAGAGAGGGAGACACAGAATCTGAAGCAGAACCCAGGCTCTGAGCCATCAGCACTGAGCCCGACACAGGGCTTGAACCCACGGAACCGTGAGATCATAACCTGAGTCGAAGTGGGATGCTTAACTGACTGAGTCACCCAGGTGCCCCTATGTGAATAGCTTTTAACTTAAAAATGTCAGCTACCCAATGTTTCTCAACAGGGTACTATTGGCATTTGGGCTGACAATTCTATTTTGGGGGGGCTGACAATTCTTAAGTGAGCAGGACTGTCTTGCTCCCAGTGAATGCTAAAGCATCACCAAAAGCACTTTCACGCATTTAAAAATACCCTTTCATTGGTTGCTACCTCCCCTGGTTAAGAACAAATGAGACACCCTATTTTTATGGAAAGCTGTAATTGCTCAGTCCCATTATTTCCAATTTCTAACGGTACTTTGCAATATCTCGTAGGACATACGGACTTCTGAGCTAGTCCATATACATGGACATTGGAGATCTGGACAGAGGCCATGCACAATCCTACTGTTCACAAGGTGATGTTGTTGGACTAGTGCTCTCCTGCCTACACTAGGCAATAATAAATTATTAGAAAGCGGCCATAATAGGTTTCAGAACAAGAACAGATCAGTAAATCTGTATAAGAACAGAATAGTAATAGTTACTGCTACATTTAGTGAAAATTACTATGTTCTAGACATGAGTTGAGCACCACATAATGTGATGATAATGTAGCAATGAGGTCGATCCTCATTTATTATGCCCATTTTACAGATTAAAAAAGTAAGAGCCTGACCTCTTAACTACCATGCTTTATAGTTTCTCAGGACATATTTAACACGTCTCTATAAAATATTTTCCAAAAATTGAGTTTCAGGCATGAAAAGTTATCACACAGTAAAGTCTCAATTGGTTACACTGTCTCATTTAGGTATATATTTTTTTCTTCTTAGAATGCTAGCTCGTTCCTGTATTGTGAGCCACTTAAAGACTCCAGGATCCACCTATCTGGACCCCCATAGTATCTACCACGGTCACTTCTACATAGTAAGTGCTCAATAAATATTTATTGAATTGAAAAATAAGGGGCGCCTGGGTGGCGCAGTCGGTTAAGCGTCCGACTTCAGCCAGGTCACGATCTCGCGGTCTGTGAGTTCGAGCCCCGCATCAGGCTCTGGGCTGATGGCTCGGAGCCTGGAGCCTGTTTCCGATTCTGTGTCTCCCTCTCTCTCTGCCCCTCCCCAGTTCATGCTCTGTCTCTCTCTGTCCCAAAAATAAAATAAAAAAAAAAAAAAAAGAAAAATAAGATTGATTTTATCAAATAGAAAAGATCAACAGGAACCTTTCTTTGGCCAATTCAGAGAACAATCAAGGAACTAAATTAACCACTCATACTATAATCAACTCTTCTTGTGCACTAGGAATCTTTTTTTAAAGCATGTGAACTGAACCACAGCTAACATTTATACTTAGATGTGCTGCTTCATAAACACTGCCAGTGTAGTTTGCGAAATTCACTTGTTTATAATAGACATCAAGGGTCTTTGCTACACACGGATTCCCACTCCACCCTCATTGCTATTGGCCGCTTACCCTTTGCTCCATCAGTCAGCAGATGCAGCCTTTCCGACTTCAGCATGATTTTGCTAAATGTCACTACTTCGTTTTAATTCTACACTGTCTCCCGGAACCCCAATTATCACTCCCTCCCCACCACATTCCCAGTAACAATCATCCTTTTAAATACTAAAAACTCAGTGTGGAAAAGTTGAGGTCAGTGCCCACAAACATCAGGAAGAGGCACTTGATATTTATTTACTAGAAAATAGTTTCCCCCTTTGGACAGCCGATGCCACTCCTTATTGACCTTCCCTGCAATGCAGAGGCGTTTGCTCCACAAAACATCTCAGCAGAAACTTTCCAGAGCTGCTGATGGAGCATTCTGGTTCTTCTGCTGTATAAGTGGGCTCCTAGAAGACTAGTCAGAGAACCCAAGGTCTTGCCCCTTAAGCAAGTTTCCTAAACCCTCTGCCTCGTTTTCTCAAGCTGTAAAATAGGAATAAAGAATTCGCCTCTCCCCATTTCTAACTGAGGAACACTAGGACCCTAACAGTACATAAGAGATTGTTAAATCTCTGTGAAAACACCTTGCATTCTTGAAAGACAGACACAAAGTACCCCTCACTGATGTTATCTGACCACAGTCTCAGGTTGTGTTCAAGGAAATAGAGAACTAAAACATGTTACAACACATGCCACGCCACACCCAGAATGTATCAGGTACATGGAAAGGTTATACAGAGTGATCTCATTCTCTAAAACGGAGGTCAGCACAGTAAGTGAGGGCAGGGCTGAGGGGGGAGGGGGGAAGGGGGAACCTAACCATAGAAATAAAAATGCCAAACTAAATTAACATAGCTGCTGCTTTTCTTCTTTGCATTTTTTTTCCCCTGGGTCACACAAATCCCTGGTTTTGTAACCCAACCGCGCGTCCGGTCACCAGACACATTCCCGGCTGAAGAGACAGCAACGGTGTTACCTACAGGGAGGGAGGGGTGGCCAAATAACACAATTTAACTTAGAGCCCATGTGGAAAGAAACGCATCTTTAGGGTCAAAAGGCGGTAAGAGCGCGGGTCCACACCAGGGGAGCCAGCGGCAGGGTGCGAGTGTGGGGTCGCGCAGGGCCGGGCGCTCGCCTGGAAAGCAGACGCGCGGCCTTGGAGGCCAGCGGCCGAAATCAGTACTCACTCTGCGTCCGACCCTCCCGGGCCCAGAGACTTCAGCTGGGTTTTCAGGACGTTTGCATTCCAGGCTGGGCTCGGCCCCCGCGGTTTCTGCTGTGAGCCTCGGCCCACAGGCAGGCACGGGGTGGGGCGGGGCGAGGCGGGGCGGACCCGGGACGCGACGCACGCTGCTCCCCGCCCACCTCCCCCGGTGGCACCGCCCCGGAGCTCCCGGCAGCTCTGCGGAGGAAGGCTCCCGCCCCGCCCACCCGTTTTGTGTAGGCATCCGGGAAGCCGGCTGCGTTAATAACGCCGAGGGTGATGCAGGCCACGCGCGGGGTGCACAGTTCCTGCTGATGGCAGAGATCTACCGCTCCCAGGCGTCACCCTGTGACTCCACCAAAATAAGCGAGCGAGCGAAGTGGGGTGCTCTCGCAAATACACGCTCCAAATATCTCTTTTTAAACTAGAAAGCAATGATGAGCATCACTAGGGATTCGTAATACATTTCAAATAGTATAGTGGATATTTTAAAAAGCAGTGTAACAGAATCAGAATTCTACTAAATTATCGTCCATTATTATACTTAAAAATATCAAAATAAGTAATAAGAAAAATGGATTTTAAGCCAATGAATAAAATAAGTCATGGGTCCGTATTACTATGAATGGAATGAATGAATGAATGGAAAGGAAATGCTCTTTATTATAAAAGAATGGCAAGTAATAAATACAGAACGAATGATGGTGTTAATAGAAGAGTTATGAAATTTTAAAAGAAATATGGAAAGCCAACTTTTCTCAAAGTCACAAATCAGTCACAATAAAGACTCTGGACACTGAACTTGGAGTGTGACTGGAGGAGGAGAGCGTGGTCAGTGGTTGGAGAACAGAAACCTCAGGCCTAGATACTGACAGCTGAGCAGTGACTCAACGGTGCATCCAGCCAAGGCAGAGTGACTGCCAGCTGGCATGAAAAAGGCAGACAGGTCATCTGCACAGCTTTATACCCACACCAAGAAGCCAGAGCAGGTGAGGTTCCTGACTTCCTCTGCAAGGTGTCCCTCACAGCCACCTTATTGATTTTCATTTTTCACTTACTTCTGTTAACTAAAGCTGGTGAAGTAAGCACCCTTCCAACTCTATTTTTTTTTTTTTATTTATTTTGAGAGAAAGAGAGAGAACAAGTGGGGGAGGAGCAGAGAGGGAGGGAGAGAGAGAATCCTGAGCAGGCAGGCTCTGCACTGTCATCACTAAAACTGACATGGGGCTAAGACTCACAAATCGTGAGATCATGACCTGAGCCAAAATCAAGAGTCAGTCACTTAACCGAATGAGCCACCCAAGGTGCCCCCAACTCTAATATTTTATAATTCCCTCAACAGAAGACCCTGTCCTTAAAATTATTCCCAATGAAAATACAGCTTAAAAATTCCTTTTTTTTTTATTATTAGTAATTTCTTTCCTTTAAAAAATTTTTAAACAAAACCTCAGCTCATCTAGGTTTCACTAACATTCATTTCCTCCTATGACAAAAACAGCACAGGATGACTTATTTGGGCCACACCCCAAAAGGGATGCATCCTGGGTAACATAGCCCCAGGGTTAGCACATCTCCCTCAACGGAGGTGAGGGATCCTGTACGACTGAAGAATGCAGATAAGTTATTACATGTTATGAGATAAATTTTTCAGAGAGTCTTATACTACAGTACATACAGAAAGAGGCTCCTTTTCTTAGAAATGAAGAGGGACATTATTTCCTGATGTGCTTTGGCTGCCCCAATCCCTGAGATTCATCCTTTCTCCCAGTGTGGTCCTCAGATCCTTTGCATCTGAAACATCTGGGGGTAAGTATTAACTAAATAAAATCCTGGGCCTCACCCTACCCCTTTGAATCAGAATTCTTGACTGGGAACCTGAGAATCTGTATTTAAACCAGATTCTCCAAGCAATGTTTATGTAATCTAAGGTACAGGCAGTCTAAACTGCCCACAATCAGAACAATTCAGCGTCCTCGCTACTCAAAGTGTGGTTGCCAGACCAGCAGCAGCAGCAACTAGGAGCTTGTTAGAAAAACAGAATTTCAGCCCCACTGCAGACTTCTTGAATCAGAATCTCATTTCAATAAAAAACCCACTGATTCAATATGAATATTAAAATATGACAATTACTCCTCTGAATCTTGTTTTCCAAATGGTTACTTGTGCATTGCCTATAATATTTGTAATTGGCTATATTATATTTACTTAATATTTAAAAAAATAGATTTACTTTTTTAACCTTTAGCCTGTCTTAATCAAAACTATCCTTGGGATCATGAGTTTGAAGTGCTAGTTTATCTTGTAGCACATTAAAATACATGCATAACTATTAAAATAAACATGTTTGCCTACTTATTAACACACAGAGTCATCTCCCAAACTACATATGGTCCAAGGGTACTGTGGGGTGAGGCTGACACTGAATGCCAGAATACACATAGTTTTTCCAGCCTCTCACTAATCTTATGGATGAGAAAATTAGCAGCTGAGAAGAGGGCTATTTAATGCCAACACAGCTATTTATGGCAAAACCAGAAGCAAAATCACAAAAGAATTCTTTGATGGGTGCTTATTCCTTCACAAATCTCTCCTGTAGCTGGAGGAAATGTTGTTTCTATCGTCATTTGACTGTTTTAGAGAGAGAGAGAGACAGAGAGCAGGAGAGAAGGGCAGAGAGAGAGAATATCCCAAGCAGGCTCCATGCACAGTTGTAGAGCCAGATGCAGGGCTCGATCCCACAACCCTGGGATTGTGATGTGAGCCAAAAACAAGAGTCGGGTGCTGAACTGACTGAGCCACCCAGGAGCCCCTTTTATGTTTTTTTTTTCTCCCCTCTAATATAGCTGAACAACATATCATGGTTCAGTTCTCCTGTTTTCCTTTCTGTAGTAGATGTTTGTCAGTTGGCAGCTGGCCACACCTTTGAAAACCCTCACTACGTATTTATAAATTTCCCACCTACCTACTCAATATGCACCTTCCCAAACCAGAATCCAGAGCACTCACATCCCCAGGGTCCCTTGTAGCAGAGTTGAGGCACATGACTTACGCTGGTCAATCACATATGCCATAAAAGAATGAGGCTGGAAGTGAACAGTGTGAAGAGACCACTGCCTACCAAGAAATCTGTGTATGACAAGGCCTATTAGTCTTCAAGATTAGCACTGGCAGAGTTTCTGGCATCTGGTCCTAAATGCAATAGGTGCTGAGCTGTGGTGGTAGCACAAGAAGCACCCAAGATGAGCCTGGGCATGGTTCTTGGCTGTGAAGATTTAGATTCCTTCTGCTGGAGTCCTTGGGATCTCTATGAGCTACCCGCCAATCCTTAAGAAATCCCTTTTTGGTTTGAAATAGAGTGGAGTCCAGTTGAAACTAATAACCTCAGCCAATATATCTTCTTAATAGCTGTAATCTACTACAGACACATTCCTTTTTTTTTTTTTTTTTTAATGTTTATTTATTTTTGAGAGAGAGACAGAGTATGAGCAGGGGAGGGGCAGAGAGAGAAGGAGAGAGACACACACAGAATCCAAAGCAGGCTCCAGGCTCTGAGCTGTCAGCACAGAGCTGGATCGGGGCTCAGACTCATGAACCACGAGATCATGACCTGAGTGGAAGTCAGACACTTAACCGACTGAGCCACCCAGGTGATCCTACTGCAGACACATTCCTAAAGCAAGTTTCTTCACCTGAACAAGGACATGGTTACTATCCATGCTGCCTGAGAACTCGTCCAGCAATAGTTGCATGACTGATTACAAATCACAACTATTTTCATACTGGCGTTACTAAGAGCATAAATAATTTCTGCAACTTCATTAGTCCTCATTATTAATTTACCAAAAATCGAATTTTAAGTGCTAAACTTCTTATAATATTATTTGGAGTTAGAAAGGTCTATGCCATTTAAGTGCTTTGGATCTTCCAAGCCCAGAACTGCATGGCAGTGATACTATTTGTGTACATAATTACTCATTTTGTAAGAACCCTCGTAAAATAGTTCTGCAATACATGGTATCCATTCTAGATCACACAGTTTATGATGAGTTTCAGATTAAATATTTAACTTTTAAGATGGGCTATAAAGTTTTCTTTATAATGGTGAAATTATCACTTATTTTAACTTTCAAGTTCAGTATATCAAGAATCAAGAAAACCAAAACTAATTCTCCCTGCCAATTATATCTACTATTTTGTCATCTCATCTGTCAGGGTAATACTATGTTGCCTGTGTGTGTTATTATAATTAATTTATAATAAAAGGCTTCAAGTGATCACAAATGCTATTATGCCAGCTTTTCTAAATGATACATGGGAATGACCTTTTTTTAAAAAAGTGATGATGCGGCTGAGTTAAAGCCCTTTCAATTGGGCATCAAAGCAAAATATATATATTTTCATATATATATATATATGAAAATATATATATACATATATATGTATGTATATATGTATGTATATGTGTATATATATACATATATATATAATTTTCCAATAATCTATAAATGTTAAAGATACGAGAAAGAAAGGAGTGAAGAATAAAACTCTGGGGAAACTAATATTCAGGAAACTGCTGAAGCAAAGCAAGTCAGGAAAGTGCAACAGGAGAGAGGACAAAGAGGACAATGTCTTAGAAGCTAAGGAAAGAATGTCAAGTTTGACATTAAATAAACACTAAATATGTGGCTAAAATGCCTCCACCTCCCAGCTACACTCCCTCCCTCAACTTTCTGAGACACAGCAGGGTTTGGGGCAGATGCCAAAATTTTTTACAGAATTCTGAATGAGTGACTAGGTGTGAATTTCCACAATCTACTAAACACCTCCCCACCAAGAGTTTAGATAATCCCAAATTTTAGAAACCATCTCCACTTCATCCACCAAATCTCATAGGGGTGGGGTTTTCTACTGAGGCTTCTCATGTGTGGAGGCATAATTTAAGCACAAGTTAAATAAAGGTTGCAACTCTATAAAAGACAGGACATATATAGCAAATCTTTATATATATATATATATATACCCATCTATATATATATATATATAT
>NW_026057577.1:73404094-73475349 GCF_023721935.1 Panthera uncia | reverse complement strand
TATATATATATATATATATATATATATATATATATATATTTAAGTGTTTATTTATTTTGAGAGAGAGAGAGTGAGAGCAAGCAGGGGAGGGGTAGAGACCGAGGGAGAGAGAATCCCAAACAGAGAGAGAGGGACAATCTGCACACTCACAACTCGCAGCCAAACAAGGTGGTTGATTTCACCGAAGGTGAGATCATGACTTGAGCCAAAATCGAGAGTCAGACGCTTAATGTACCAAGCTTCCCAGGTGTCAGTGGCACATCTTTTTTAGTTTTAGACATTCAAACAAGAGTGTGAGGCTAACAGGAGTAGTCACAGCTGACATACATTTTCCCCAGCACCTACAAAATGCCAGGCTGAGGGCTATGTGTTTTAAATATTTTATTACATTGAAGCCTCTTGGCAGATCTGTCCAAAGAAGTCCTATCCCCATTTTATACATGAAGAAACTGAAGCTCACTGGAGATAGGTAAACTTGCTAAGAGTAAGTGGCAAAGAGGCAACTTGGGTTTGTTTTGCTGTGCAGAAGTCCTCTTACCCATAGTTAGCACTGAGACTGTGCTCCTGAATCTGTTCAACTCTGTGGCTAGCTTCTTCTCATTTCTCAGCTGGATTTTGTTTTGGGCACCTTTTAAGGGCCTGGAGAGCAGCTGGGGCTCCAAAAAGCATTTAAAACATTAACTCTTAACCAAGCCAAGTAACCTATATGAGAAAGTATTCAGACCTCCATAGAAAAGAGACTAGTTTTAAAGGAAAAATGCTTATTTAAAATAGTTGTGTAGGGGCACCTGGGTGGCTCAGGAGGTTGAGTGTCTGACTCTTGATTTAGGCTTCAGGTCATGATCCCATGGTCATGGGATGGAGCCCTGTGTCAGGCTCCATCCTGAGCATGGAGCCTGCTTGGGTTTCTCCCTCTCCCTCTCCCACTGCCCCTCCCTCTCAAAATAAATATATAAACATTTAAAAATAAATAAATAGTGGCGGCTGGGTGGCTCAGTTGGTTTAGCGTCCAACTTCGGCCTAGGTCATGATCTCGCAGTTTGTGGGTTCAAGCCCTGCCATCGGGCTCTGTGCTGACAGTTCAGAGCCTGGAGCCTGCTTCTGATTCTGTGTCCCCCCTCTGTCTCTCAAAAATAAACATTCAAAATAATTTTTTAAAAAAATAAGTAGTTGTATAGATAGCCCCGAAATAATGTTTTTGATGATCTCAGACATACTGGAAGATCACAAGTTGAAATGGGCTGAACAAAACTATTTAAATGTTGAAAACTACTAATTAAAATTGTAGTTTTTTGTCTTTAAATGTGTTGTGTTTCAGTGATTTTTATAAGTTGCAAAGCTCTCAAGTGCTATATTACCAAAGAATGCTCCATTAGAGCTTCTGATGTCCAGCGGTGTCGAGGACCTTGTCTGAACAGGAAACCTGGGTTTGAACCCTTGTTCTATCCTACTGGCTTTGCAATCTTATCAAGGATGCTTAACCTCTCTGGGCCCTGACTCCCTCAGATATAAAGGAATAATAATTACAACATTAATAAAAGAATACATGAGGTATTTACACAGAGCATTTAGCAGAGAGCCTAGTGTGGCTAATGCTCATCAAGAGAATCTGAATTATTTTCTGAAGAAGTGAAAGTGCAATATTTATACTTACATTATGTGTAAAAGTCCAATATTATCTATAGATATTATGATAAGAATATTTACTGAACACTTATTATATGCCAAGAAAAATTGTAGAATCAATGATTTTACTAGGTTTTAAATTGTTCAAACCATTATTAAGAAATTACATTCTCCTCCTCACCCCCAGCATAGAAACGATACTTTGTTCAAAACTTACCATGATATACAAGTACTATTTGCCTTCTCTACAGCCTCCACCCACTAATGATAGACCTGTTGTAGAGCAGGAGTCTTTTCATGCTCAGGAAATGACTGACCTTGGTGGCCCGGGCTGTTCCACCAGCATGGGTTCTGGAAGGCTGACTGCTCCCAAGGCTTGTTGCTTTTTTCTTAAAAATAAGAAAGTATATATTTTAGTTTCACTGGGGTAAACCATCCTAACAATGTAGACAAGTTAAATTTTCATATCAATACAAATATCTTCTTAAGCAAACTTCAGACTAATATACTAAGCACACAAAAATTAAACATGTTTAATGTTTTTAAATTGTTCATCTTTGTCTGAAGACTATATAAACACTGAAAAGGAAGAGGAAGCTGAATAAATCCCAATTATTCAATAGTCAATGATTCTGGAGAACTACAAAGATCCTCATGGGAAGTTGCCATTTCCACCATGAAGCGCTTCTGGAAACAACATCACTCACTGTGGAGTGGGTGGCTTTCTTTCTTACAGCACTATAGACAGTGCATGCTAGCACAACCTCTACAGAGGGTGATTTAGCAATAAGTCGCAAAGACAGAATTCTACTTCTAAAAGTTTATCTTAGGGAAGTAAGAAGAGAAAGCAAAAGCCTTTTTTCTTCAAAGATATTCACAGTATTATTAGATCAAAAAGCTGAAAGCAATATAGGTAATAATAATGAATATTTATTGAGTACTTACCATGTGCCAGGCAATTATTCTATTAGAATAATAGAATTATAGATAAAAATAGAGTAATAATACTTCAGTAAGAGTATCTATTTAGAGCATTACTGTAAGTGCTCTAAGTGTTTTAAGTACCATGTGTCATAACCTACTTAATTTTCGCAGGAAACGGTATAATGCCGGTCCTATTTTTATCCTCATTTTGTGGGTGAGGAGACTGAGGAATGGGATAAACACATAACTCAGCGATGGTCACAGCTAGTCAGAAATAGGACGTCTGCTTCAGACCCTGTTCTCTTACCTATCTGTACTGCCTCCCACAATAGAAGTCTGTTATAGACAGCTACAGGATGAAATATCATGCAGTTATTAAAAATCATGTTTAGAAGAACATTTCATTAAATGAAAACGTTATTCATATTTTATATAAAGAAAAGTCAGCTTATAAAATAGTATGTATAGTATGATCACTGAAGTTCATATGAGGTTATTTTCTGATGGTGCAGTTAAGAGCAATTTTTTAAAATATTCTTCTTTGTGCTTTTTTGTATTTTCTTACAAAACTATACTATTTTAACTGAAAAAGAACATTAAATGGAGGGGAGAAAAAAGGAAAGGTAAAATACACAGCTTCTTTCTCAACAAGGCCTTGATATATCTCTTACAAATATCCATATTTCAAAGAGGCAAGCTTGTAAACTATCCAGTTTTATAATGTCAAATCAATTATCCTCCAACATCTATAAAATGTGAATAATGTACTATAAGCATTGAATATAGGAAGGGCAATAATGCTGATACATAATATATTAAAAAGTTGTATGTCTATATGGTAAAAATTTTAAAAACATATAATTGAGGGGAGCTTGGGTGGCTCAGTTGGTTAAACATCCAACTCTTGATTTTGCTTCAGGTCATGGTCTCATGGTTGGTGAGTTCAAGCCCTACATCAAGCTCTGTGCTGGCAGCATGAAGCCTGCTTGGGATTCTCTCTCCCTCTCTCTCTGCCCTTCCCCTGCTCTCTCTCCCTCTCTCTCAAAATAAATATGTAAATACATACATACATAATTGAAAGCAATGTGTTTTAATTTGTTAACATTTAGCAAGATTCATACGGCTTACTTTTTTTTTTTAAATGCCTGTCACGGACTCTTGAGCTGAAGCCACTTCTTCCTGCAGGTTAAATATTACCTTAGGAAGCAGAAAAGTCAAAACCTAGCTTGTTGTCCTCAAAGTATCATGTTTCTGAATCCACTGGCTGACCACACTCAAGCACTTCAGGAAAGTCACTGAGGCAACAGGGTGGACTTGTGTTCATGAAATGGCATCTGAGGGGCCTCACAGGCATTTGCAGGAGTCCCAGGATCCCAGGCATGGCCTGCGGACTAAATAGTCTCTCCCAAGCACACATGCAGTACCATCGGCCAAGGGGAGAAAAGAATCTTAGATAAAAATGACAGAAATAAAAGAGGCTGCTAAAGAGCTAGTGTTGTGAGTGTGGTATGGGAGATGGTGAAAAGAGGGGATGGCCTCAATTTTATCCAGGTTGCAAGTCTCTTCAAAATATAAAGTGTATTGACAAATAGCTTCTGATGGCCATAGTGTATTCATGGATTCAGTGTAAGGTACCAGACCTAAGAAATAAAGACAAGAATACAGCAATGGGGTATTGGTTTTAATCCCATTACTCATTTCAACCTCCTCACTTCCCAGTGAGGAGACTGAAGCCCAGAAAGATCAGGCCGCTGTCCTGTGGGCCATAGCTGCCCCGCACTCCAGCTATTAGCCTTTGGTCTCAACTATAATCAAGGAAGGTCATGTTCTAATCCTGCCCTAGCAACAGCTCCTATCCACTAAGTCAAAGCCCCCGTCCATGCATGCCAGACCCTGCCTCATCTGTAAATGAATTCCACTTTAATGCGTCAGCGAGAATTTGCCCAAGAGAATTAAAAAAAAACTTGGTTTTTGGCTGAGTTATAAAACTATTAAGTTAAAAAAAAATAACTATTTAAACTTGATATATTTGCTGATTTCTGTTTTCCCTTCATATGAACTCAAGATTTACTTTTTATTTTCATTTATTAAATTCAATAACTTTTAACTCAAATGAGGATCTCTTGGCTTTCCTGTGGGTAGGAACTGTCACTCCAAAGCTTGCCTTACCTTCTGACCCTATATAACCTAATCTACAAAGGACTAAATCTAATATTTATTAAGCCCTTATATCAGTTTCTTAAAACACAATACAAAAGCTTAGAAATGTACACATAAACCAGATCAGACTCCTCATTCTCAGGTTAGTAACCAACATTTAATTACAGATGTTTTGGGCTGTATATAAGTCTTGGCAGTCTTTGTTCAATTGTGTCTGACTTCATGCATCCCTTCATTCATTCACTCATTGGACAGGCATTTACTGAACCCTGGCTATGAGCCTGTTCCTATTCTAAGCAGTGGAGATGTAATGACCAATTAAGCAGAAAAAAAAAAACAAACTCCTGCTCTCATAGTGCTTACATTCCAGTAGGAGCAATCAGACTCTAAATAAGTCAACAAAAAACAAAATGATTTCAGTGAGTGATGCCTGCTGTAAACACAGTAAAATAGGGTAACGTAACAGCAAATGACTGGCTGAGAATTGTTCCAGATGGGATACACAAAGAAATGACATTTGATTGAGATCTGACTACAAATAACCCAATCATGGAAATAAGGGATGTGGGAGAGGAGGCATTCTAGGTAGACAGAGTATCATGTGCAAAGGCCCTAAGATAGGAATGGGCTTGGCAAGTTGGAGAAACTGAAAGAAGTTAGAGCAAATGGCAGGCACAGGCATATTTGGTATGAGATGAAATAGGATGTTGGATGAAGATACTTAAACTGAAGTGATAGAGATTTAGGATGACCCTAGAGTCAGGTATGTTTGAGATCATCAGTTTCTTCCAGCTTCAGCCTGCTTCCTGATCTTCTCTGGTAACCATCTAGCCCTCCTGAGTCCTCCCTTATCTCCAGCTGAAAAGTTCTCAAAGTCCTCTGGCTTCACCTCACCTTGTGCTTAGTTTTGCAGGTATCTTCTTTACCCTCACTTTCCCATCACCTTACCATCAGCACCGGTCCTTAGAAATCACACTCTGGCCTGAACACCTCTCCCACCTGGTTAGGTCTGCATATTCACTAACTGGTGATAGGGCAGGATCTACCCTCAGACAGAAGAGAATCCATCCACTCATGGAAAGCAGAAACTCTCTAAACAAGCTCACTTGGCTATGACTCTGCACTTGTCCTAACATACAGAAATGCTCTAGTCTTTAAAAGATTAAGACATTAAATGAGGATGCCAATACTATAGTAATTCAGATTTTGAGTTAATTTTTTTTCATTTCCATAAACCCATAGACTAAAAGCCATCAGGCAGATTTCTCCTTGCAAACCAATCACACCCTTTGTAATATTTATGAGCACTTCTTTGTTTAACTTAAGTTTTATAGAAAGGAAACTGGCAGGAAGAGACTGCCCCTCATCCCTAATGTCAGGTCACAGGCCTGGCTGAGTCACTGGCCCCTTGCAGTCGAGCATGCCAGGCCCTCAGTCCTAATGATCAACAGGGACAGAAGTACGATACTCCGTGCCTTATTTTCCTCCACTAGACTCAAACTCCAGGACACCAAGTCTGGGGAATTTACAGAGAAAAGTGTGTGATCTCTCCTGCAGTCATGAACGCAGTCATGAGGCCCTGTTTCCATGGACTATGAATCCACACCGACTTTAAGCAGCCTCTCCTACCTCCAAAAGTCAGCCAGCTAGCCATGAGACCCATAAAAGAGGAACCCCATGCTTGAGCAGAGAAGTTCAGTGAAGAATACACAGATGAGAGCAATTCTGTCTGCAGCTGCAGGAAGGTATGAAAAGAATGAATTATATACTTTTTTTTTTGTACGTCTGTGGTAATTCCCAATAAAAAATTTTATTGAATGAATCAGAACTCAAGTCTTAAAAACTGTTTTCAAAGTAACAATGAAGTTCTAAGAGCCAAGCAAAGAGCTGTTATGTCACAATCTCCTAAAATCTCAGGAAAGGCCCTGAGTGAAGCCTCATGTTGCCCTGAGACTTTAGTGAGCACAAAGAAAGGTGCCACGTTCCCTAGAATAAAGGCTCTATCTTTTGATATGCATGGCAAGAATCCTGGCTCCACCAAATGCCCGTTGAGACTGTGGACAAATTCGTGAACATTTCTAAGCACTATTTTTCTCATCTGAAAAAAAGAATAACCATACCCATATCTAAGACAGAGATTGTGAGGATCAAAGGAGATGAAGAATGGTCTGAGGAGTGGCCCACAGGTTGCAAATCCCTGCTCTAGAGAGACTCAAAGTTCTTGATCAAGTCGCGGTGGAATAGGCTGATCTCCTCAAGGCAATACCACTGGACCTGGTTTTAACTCAGTGGCTGCTGTGAATTTTCTGTCAGCTTTTATCACTTATACAATCAGAAAAAAACATTTTTTTTTCCATTGGATTAAAAAAAGTGGTTTTTTTCTTAGGTCTAGCCATGATTCTAATAATGGACACGATTAAGTTATTTGGAAACACTTTGATCCTTTTCGGGTTTGCTTTTAAGCTTTGTTAGGTTGGACAAAAGCAGCCTTCAAAGTAGGACTAATTTTTCTTTTTTTCCAAACAGAGATGACACCCTTCTGAGAGCTCTACCCAGTGACTCTGACTGGTGGGAATACATTGTATTCCTAGGCCTGGGTGAGCTCTGGGGATTACATGGAAGTATAAATGTGATGCATCTAGCCCCTAGGCAGGCATACCAAGATTACTCAGTAAATGCTGGCTAAGAGGAGCCCAGGACTACTTAACGGGGCTAATGCTAAAAAGCCTCCTTCTTAAAAACAAAACAAACAAAAACAAAACAAACACACACCTTTCTAGTAAATGAAGGAATGTCAGTTTGTAAGTTGGGCCACATCTCCTTTCAAGTATAAGTTTGTCTCCCTTTTATATTTATTAAGTTTGTACATAAGGAAATTTAGATTAAAAAATGTAAGGAAATTTAGATTCCAAGGTGAGGAGTGTTCCTACTTTGAACAACTAAAAAACTGCCAGAGAATTAAATGAAACAGTGGTCCTCAAACTCTGGACACCAGGCAGCATGATGTTCCCTATATGGGAAACGAGAGGGGAGCCCTAGGGCTGTTCCAGCTTTCTGTCTGGAGAGTTCCCAGGCTGCCTGAACGTGGAACGTGGAATGTGGAACGTGGAAAAGGAACCTAGGCAGAAACGATCAGTCTCTATGGGTTCAGGAGGTAGAACTGGGAGCTCCACATACCAAGGGGGCTCAGGAGGTTCACAGGGAGAGCACCAGAAAGAGAGCTGCAAGAGAGAGCCCCAGAGATCTGCATGCACGTGCATGCCATGTGGGAACCTGAAGTCTGGGTAAAGAACACCCAGAAGGAGCAGAGGTATAATCCCTAGAGCTCGCACAGACCAGGAATAGAGTATGTCCCCAGCAGTCAGAATCATTGGCAGAGTCTGCAGAAGGATAAATTAGTCCTCTTCTAAAGGCTGCTCTGGGCCAGCCAAACAGCTTAAAAGCAAACCTTAAGTTATTTCCAGGTAACTGAACTGTGTCCCAGAACACAGCTCAACAAACAAGCACCCAACAGGATGAAATTCACATCTATTTGGTATCTGATAAAAAATTACACGGCATGCATAGAAGCAGAAAAATACAACTTTATTTTCCATGGGTAGGAAAATATAATGTTCAAAAAGCATAGTATCTTGATTGCAGTGCTGGCTACCCAAATCCATACATGTAATAAAGTGGTATAGAACTTACATACACATGTTCCAATGTCAATTTCCTACTTTTGATATTATACTATAATTACGTAAGATGTAACCAATGGGAAAACTGTATGAAGGGTACAGGGGACCTCTCACACTATCTTCACAACTTCCTGAGAATCTATTTCAAAATAAAAAGCTTTTTAAAAGTAAGTTAAGGAGAGACATGAAAAGTATTTTCTTAAAAGCCACCCAAATCAAACTTCTAAACATATAAAATACAATGTCTGAAATGAAAAATACACCGGGATTAAGAACTGATGAGATATCACAAAAGAAACAATTAGTGAACATGGACACATAGCGATAGAAACTACCCAAAACAAAACAGTGAGTAAAGACTAGAGGCTAGGGAAGAGAGGATCAGTGAGCTGTGGGACAACTTCAAGCAGCTAATATGTGTATAATTGCAGCCTCCAAAGAAGAGGAGAGAGATGGAGACAAACCAAAATATATGAAGAGATAATGACCAAATCATTTCCAAATGTGATGAACCCACCAATCCATGAAGCTTAACAAATCCAAGTAAGAATGATGAATAAATAGGGTATGAACAAAGGGGCAAGTTGGTTTTTAGATGCCCATCCCTCAAAGACTTCCAGTGATGACAAAATCTACATGTGGGGCAAGAGTTCTGTCTCCTGTCCCAGCTGACATGATGTCTTTCTCTTCCAGGGAGTTGGTTAGAGTTCCTGCAGCCACAAAACCAGTGATTCTCTTCTCCATCCAAAGAGCAAGAAAATGGAGCTAGCCTACCTTTCTACCAAAATAATGGCAAATATTCTTTGGGGAGCCCTTAAGAGTACAGCCTTTAAGAGTCAGACATTATAGGTCACAAAATTTTTGAGCACACAGATATACAAGAACTTTTGCATTAAACGAGTATTGAAATCCTCAAAGGTTCAATGTGGCTGCTGGCATGCTCAAATAATTTCTCAAGATATTTGTGAAACTCTTTGTTGAACTTTTTTCAGAAACTGCAACACATTATTTGATTATCCTTGGATGCAAAACAAATTTATGCTCTCAAAGGAGATTTAAGTTTTTGAACCTACCAAAAAACTAATCAGATTCATATATGGTAAATATGAGAAAGCTACTGAACTGGATTAACAAATGATTTTAGTGAAAAAAAAATATTGATGGAAGATGAAATGCTTTTGTGTTCTGAATGTAAAAGTAGAATTAATACCAATATTATTTGAACAATGGAAAGTAGCTTAACTATATAAGTTTTCAGGTTACCACTGGATTTCATTTTATTGATAGGAAGTCACCATTTTCTTTCCTTTTCCATACCTCTTGCATACAGATGCTTCTTTTTTTTTTATAATTTTTTTTAATGTTCATTTATTTTTAAGAGAGAGAGAGAGAGAGAGAGAGAGAGAGAGAGACAGACCATGAGCAGGGGAGGGGCAGAGAGAGAGGGAGGCACGAATCTGAAGCAGGCTTCAGGCTCCTAGCTATCAGCACAGAGCCCAATGCGGGGTTCAAACTCATGATATGTGAGATCATGACCTGAGCTGAAGTCAGATACATAACCAACTGAGCCACCCAGGTGCCCCCAGATGCTTCTTAAAAATAGTATAAGAGGGGAGGTGGGTGGGGGCATGGGTGACATAGATAAAGGGATTAAGAGTACACTTATTGTGGGGCGCCTGGGTGGCGCAGTCGGTTAAGCGTCCGACTTCAGCCAGGTCACGATCTCGCGGTCCGTGAGTTCGAGCCCCGCGTCAGGCTCCGGGCTGATGGCTCGGAGCCTGGAGCCTGTTTCCGATTCTGTGTCTCCCTCTCTCTCTGCCCCTCCCCCGTTCATGCTCTGTCTCTCTCTGTCCCAAAAATAAATAAAAAACGTTGAAAAAAAAATTAAAAAAAAAAAAAAAAAAGAGTACACTTATTGTGACGATCAATGAATAATGTATAAAATTATTGAATCATATTGTACACCTGAAACATAAAACACTGTACATCAATTATACTTCAGTAAAAAAAATAAGTACAGAAAATCTATGGTCAGAGATTAATTTATAGTTTTTCTTTTCTTTCTTAGCATTTTTCAATCAGTGCATTTTTAGATCAATGGTTTCTTAAGACTTTATGAAATGTAGTAGTTTTCAGGATAAAAACTCTCATTAAAATATATGTTTTGACATATTTGTTAACAAATCAGTTCCATTACTTAATAGTTACCCTATAAAATGACAAGAAATATTGTGTTTCCACATGAAAACACATGCTTTTTTTTTTAACGTTTATTTCTGAGACAGAGAGAGGCAGAGCATGAGTGGGGGAGGGACAGAAAGAGAGGGGGGACACAGAATCCAAAGCAGGCTCCAGGCTCTGAGCTGTCAGCACAGAGCCCGACATGGGGTTCGAACTCATAGACCGCGAGATCATGACCTGAGCCGAAGTCGGATGCTCAACCGACTGAGCCACCCAGGCGCCCTAAAAACACATGCTTTATCAGAAAATAGTATCTAGAAAATAATTGTCTTTCGAAAGGGTAGGCATATCCCCCAACAGTACCAATTATAAAGCTTGACTGTTATCTACAAATGATCCTTTATACCATGGTTGTAAATAGTCTACAAATAAATACAAGTTGCCTTTATTACCAAAAGAAGTATAAATGTATGCTACCACAAATGCAATATAATACATAGGATATATTAGCCCCTGGGAAACAGTGATAAATAAGTCATAATGAATAAATCTTACCATTAACTCATTGCATAGAAATTCACTTACTGAGGGAAATGCCTCATGCACAATGGTCTTAATAACACAGACTATGGTAGCTGCACTTCATTGAGTGTGTTTATTTTCTAACCACTCAGTACCTACTCATCATCACCAAGCCAACTCAAGTCTTTCTAGTCCTGGGTGGCTGTCTTGCTAGGCAGCCCAAATGCTAGCCTTTTCCTGACTCTGCTGTGACCCAGCTTTCCTCCATGTTGCATTTCTGACCCTATGGAGAGAGAATGCACTTTCTTCATTTCAGATTCAAGGAAATAGGAATGATTTAATCTTCCTTTTTTAATTTATTTTTTTAGTAAAGTATAGTTGACACACAACGTTACATTAGTTTCACGTGTACAACATAGTGATTCAACAATTCCAAGTGTCATGTTGTGCTCATCACAAGTGCAACTACCATCTGTCATACACGCTATTACAGTATCATTGGCTATATTCCCTATGCTGTGCCTTTTATTCCTGTGGAATGACTTAATCTTACTTTATAAACTTCTTGAATGAAAAGAGGGTACAACACAAGGAGGAAAGAAGGAAAGATTTACAAAAATTGACAACAGTAGTAAGAAAGTCTATGGTGTTAGCCTTAGATAGAATTCTTCTTCTTTTTATCTTTTTCAAACTTTTTATTCAGTTTTGAGAGACAGAGCATGTACGGGGGAGGGACAGAGAGAAAGGGAGACACAGAATCTGAAGCAGGCTCCAGGCTCCGAGCTGTCAGCTCAGAGCCCGATGTGGGGCTCCAGCTCACAAACGGTGAGATCATGACCTGAGCCAAAGTTGGGTGCTTAAATGACTGAGCCATCCAGGTGCCCCAAATAGACAGAATTCTTAAAATAGGTAATTTTATGAATATTATCAAGATAGTAGTTAAAAGCCCTGACTCTGTAAACTGAGTCAATTCCGGACTTCACTACCAAATACCTATGTAACCTTGGACAAGTTATTTAATCAAGCTTTCCCTCAATTTCCTCACCAGGAGAATGAGATTATTATAAGAGGGGTGCATGTACGTGTGTGTACAATGCCTATATTTGTGTTAGCTATTATTATCAAATGCTCTCTAGTTCTCAACTACCCTTACCAATCTTCTCTTGTCAAAATACTTCTCACTAAGGTGTTAATAATTGATATATTATCTCTCCTAGGAATACTCAGAATTTAAAAGAGGATCCAGGAGAAAGCAATGTTTAACTCAAAGGTTAAGTAAGTTGCTAATGGTGGAATTACAGACAACAAGCTAACTGGGAAATATTATTGGATGGTACCTCCTAAATATATCTACTCAACAAGATTGCCCCTTCAGGGCTGGGGATGGCGTGTACCTCTAAATGTCCTTAAACTGTATGTCACATTTTGGGAGTATGTTTTGTACACACATATGTATGTACTTTTCAGAGGAAAAGATCAGTTTTCATCAGATTCCAGAGGGACTATGAACTGAAAATAATTGTGAATCCTTGCCCTCTAAGCTACCTAATTCTCTGTCCATATGTAAGAGAGACACTTCTAGTCAAACATGCACATTTGCTTGTCCCTGTACATAAACACACACACACACACACACACACACACACACACACACACACACACAGTAGCAGCTGCTGGATCTCTAAGGCGTTCCAAAGAAAAAAGGCTCACATCTAAAATACTTCTCTCTTTAATGTGTAAGCAGACATATGCACAGATTTAGTTCCAATCACTGTTAAAAACACTTTAATTATTCTTCTATAACCTGATGATCTTTATTCTTTTCCTTCTGATTACAAAAATACATTTAGAATAAAAAGTAGAAAAAAGAAATGTAAATTACTCAAATTCCTGTCATTCAAAACAGCTACTTTCAGTTATTTTTCTATTCTTGTGTAAATAAAAAAATATGCACCATGTTATAAATACAGTATATAAGTGAAATTGTAATTCCTTCATCTTTTTTTTTTAACCTAACATAAACACTTTTCTTCACTAAATGTTCTTTGAAGCATGGTGTTCAAGATACCTCAGTTACTACATCTGTGTGGTAACTTCACCAATTCATTACTGCTGTATGTTTGTTTCTCTCCCAGTTTGTCATTATTATAAATACAGTGATGAAGATCCTTGTGCCATCATGTACACCTCTGATTATGCACTTGAAACAAATTCTCAGACTGGGAATTTCTAGATAAAAAAGGATGAATTGTTTTTCTTATTCAAGGCTCTCAGTTATTTTCCATTTTAAAACACCATTTATGTTTTTGTTAAAGGAAGAGTTTAATCATATAGATTTACAATTTCATAATTTTGAAGTTTTCAAATATTTGAAGAAAATTTATATAAGAAGTCAAAATCAAGCCTCCTTCTTAAAATACACACACAGACACCCCTAACATGCTAATTTAGAAAGACAAAATCAACAATGTATCATCATTGCTAAAGCTAGAAATATTTTATCCCATCACTTTTTGAACATTACCATAGCAAAGAATTTCCTCCTTTTAACCACTGGGTGTCCCCTGAACTATGTTTTTAGCATTCAGGCCGATACCACTCCACCTAACATGTATCTCTGCAAACTCTTGTCCCTATAGCTGGTCCTAAGAACCTTCATTATCTTATAAATGCACTATTTTAAAATCCATTAGTCATTCAGCTTCCTATTTAGCTTTCATTATTCAGTGGAATAGATGCTTGGTTTCAGATTTTCCAGAGTCTACCCATCTTTTAAGAAAGCACAAAAAAAGCCAGTCACAAAATTACATTCAATGAAGCAATGGTTAACCCAAGTACTAAGTGAAACCAAAATTGGAATGTGAATATAAAAGTACTTGAACTATCAATTTCCTATAAAAGAAATGTTTTTCTTCAAAGTTGCATCTGCAGATTTCAGAGTGCTATATCTCTGGAATGTACTTAAGTCCAAAAATTCTGCTCTTGAGCTCCAATTAGACTATGTAGGAATGGACTGACTTAATTTACAAAAGAAAGAATCCAGGGATGCTAACCTTAATGTAAATAACCAACCAAAAAGCCTGATGTCCTAATGATTAAGATAAACATATGTTTAGAATTCACTCCTGAGTTCTTTCCAAATATTGTCTTTCTTACTTATACTACTCAATTAACAAGTGAATCTATTTACCTATAAACAACTGGCAAACAATCCAAGAAATCTGTAACATGTGATGCATCTAGGCCACACTTAACTCTTTTTGTATAAGTGAACACTGATTTCAACTTTTTTTGCTTTACTGATGTTCATTACATAAATCCATGTACATTGAAGAGTCATCAGTGCAGAATCTCCACTTACTCAGCACCCTCCCAATCATAAAAGAGACAGCTCCAACAATATCCCCATCTCCAATCCAGGGTCTTTCCACAGCCCCCATAATTCTGCAATTACCAGCCTAGACCCTTTTTCCAGTCTTCCCATTAATGACACTGCAACACCCAGGTCCCCCTACCTATTAATTGCTTTTTCTTTGACCTGTTCACTGATTTCTCCTTCCTACCCCCCTTCCCCCCCAACACAGGCATTTATCAACATCTGCTTTTGGTTTCTCTCCTCTTTTTCTGGACACTCTTTTCTTCAATGATTTCAAACAAGAATTTTGGCACTGAGGGTTAGAAAGGAAGATAAAATGGGAGCTTGAGCAATTTCAAAGGATATATTTTGAAACAGTTTATGATGAAGAAGACTGAACTAATATGTAATCTAAAGGAATCATTAAACAAAGAGGAAAAGAGAGAAGGAATAGCTCCCTAGACAAGGTCCTATGAAAATTAGAGAAAAACACGGTTAGTACTTGCTCCAACCAAAGGCACCCACATGATTCAATGACTCTTAGAAACTTCAGCACTCTTAATGTGCTTCAGTCACGCTATCTCCAGAACATGACAGAGAACAGTAGGTCCAAGGGCCAGGGTGGAAAGATTATCTACAAAGAAAAAAAAAGAAAGAAAGAAAAAGAAAGAAAGAAAGAAAGAAAGAAAGAAAGAGAGGGAGGAAGGAAGGAAGGAAGGAAAGAGAAAACAAGAAACAAATGCTTATGTGTGCCAAGCACTGTGCTATGCACTCTATAAGAATTATCTTGGGGCACCTGGGTGGCTCAGTTGGTTAAGCTCCTGACTCTTGATTTTGGCTCAGATTATGATCTCACAGGAGTGAGACTGAGCCCTGTGGTGGGCTCCCCACTAGGCGTGGAGCCTGCTTGGGATTCTCTCTCTCTCTTTCTCCCTCTGCCCCTCCCCTGCTTACACACTCTCTCTCTCTTAAAAAAAAAATAATAATAATAATTAAAAAAAAAAAGAATTATTTCAGTGTAACTCAAAATGTACTCAGAAGACCAGTGACATAAGAGTCACCTGAAGTAATTGGTAAAAAAAACCAAAAATTAGGAATAGAGTTTTTAAAAATTTTTTATGATACTAACACACTGCTCTATACATTTACTAAGCATTCTGTAATAATGCTGACTGAAACATAAAAGACTTGATGACATCAACTTTCCTTTAGGTTTTGCTTTCACAAATGAACTGTTTTTAAAATAATAAAATAAATATAAAATAAAATATAAAATAATAAAATATATAAAATATAATATATAATATATATTATTATATATAATATATATTACAAAATATAATATATAAAATTTAAAATAAAAATAAGCTATGATGCACATTTTTGTATGATAAAATGTTGCTGACTTTATGACAAGAATCATACATTTGCAGCCCTCAGATGAAACTGGTTATTTTGCTATGAGCATGATTTCAGGTTATTGTCCCTTTTCAATCAGTCACGCCATTATCTTTGAGAAGCTAATAAAATCTAAAGAGAAGAATGAAAACAAACATATAATTTAAAACAGTATATTTCAGGAATAATATTTAATCAATTGTCCATCAGGTTTCCAGGACTTATGATTTACTCTGAAGCCAGTAAATTTACCTTCCATTCAATTCCTTTGATATTTTGTTAACATTTGATTGCAATTCCATATGCTATAAGGTACAACTTTTCAGAGACAATTTTTGTGAGACCTAAGGTCTTCGATAATTAGGCTCATAAATTCAAAGCACAATAATGAAAGGCATACTATCACTATATGATACAATGTTGATACATTTATGTGCCCACTTATAAAGGCAAAGTACTTACTGTTTTTTACTAGCCTTTCCCTATCCAATGACATAACAATTTGTATATCACAGATGCTTGATTTAAAAGCACGTTATTTTCATATTATTTATTAAAAGTGTATCCTTAGCTTCTGATAAAACAATTCATTGAATGATGATGCATAAGGTCTCTACTTTATAGCTATTGGCATATGTTCTGGGTGCTACATATAGTATGGTGTTGTTTTTTAAACAAAACAGCTACTAAGCTTAATTAACTACCAAACTTTCTTCCTTTTTTAATGGGAAAGGCTCTGCAATATATAATAGACAAAAGATTTTGCATCCTGTCCCATCCCATAGTTAGAAATCAATAAGATAATGATTTTTATTGCCATGAGGGCTAAACCAAAATAAAAGCAATAATTAAATAAGACATTCCCAGGAAAAAAATTAATAAAGAGAAACAGATAAATACATACATCCTGGCAATTTTTTTTAAATTGTAAGGACAACAACAAAATTGTATATGCACTAAGACAGGAAAAACAGAATTTCTAAAAATAAGTTAAAATTAGGCTTCCCCACACATCTCTACAGCACAGAAAGCCAGACAATCTTGGAGCAACATGTATAGAATTTTGAGGGAACAGAATTGCTCACCAAGGATGTTGTACAATTTTGTATTTATTTCTTGTGTGAAGCCAGCACAAAAGCATGTTCAGAAAATCACCATTCGTGCTCCCTCCCTGAAAAAATTATGTTTAAAAATATTCCAGTCAATGAAGACATGAATTGAAATTTAGAACTAAAAACGAAAATGAGGAAACTGCAGTCCAAAAGAATTTCTGGAGCTTCCCTTAGAGAGTTTTTAACCTGCCAAATCAGCCACGCAGTTGGATTCTGGGCTGGCTGCTGGAGTATGGCTCTCCCACTGAGCCAGGTAGGATTGAGCTCGGGGCACTTTGACTTTGCCTCTTTCTTGGCACTGGGACATGAGCTTGTGCAGCCACAGTCAACTCCCCACAATTATCATGGATTTTTTTGTCATGACCGATAATCCCTTAAAACAATATATGCTGTACTACTCTTCCAGAATTTGCTAACAACAGCTAAATCACTTGCTTGTGAGAACACTGTCCCCGAAGACTTTTTAAAGGTGTTGCTCCCTCAAAAACATAGCACTACATAAAGACTAGGTTAAATGCCCTAATAAAATGCCAAGATACCTGAATAATGATTTTCTTAAAACCTACACGATGACGACTCTTTTTAACTAGAAAAATTGATCTCTCACAAAGCACATTATTTATCCTTTTCTAGGCCCTACTAATGATTTTCGTTGTCATCTCTGCTTAAACATAATATATACACAGAGAAAAATCATGTAGGGATATACGCCAAGATGGAAGTAGTGGCCATGTCTGTAGGTGCTAGAATGGTAGATGATGGTATTTTTTCTTTAAAGTCTTCACTATTTTCTTGGAGCATCTGGGTGGATTAGTCATTTAAGTGTCTGCTCTAGACCTCGGCTCAGGTCATAACCTCATGGTTTGTGAGTTTAAGCTCCACACTGGGGTCCATGCTCAAAGTGGGGAGGCTGTTTGGGGTTCTCTCTCTCCCTCCCTCTCTCTGTTCCTCCCCTGCTCATGTGCTCTTTCTCTTGGAATAAATAAACTTAAAAAAATCCTCTTCAGTATTTTCTCAATTTTCTTCAATGATTATGTTTTAGCTGTATTAAAAAGTGGCTAAAATCAGCAAATCATATATTAAGTATGAACATGCAACATTATCACATTAATTTAAGAATACACAGAAAATTTTATACCAATACTTATAAATAAGTGGTAGACTACGTGACACTGTTTTTCACAAGTACACATTGTCTTTGTGATTAAAAAAAAGACTAATTTCATTAAGAGGAAAAGTGTAAAAAATGCTGGGAGTCATTTAATACTTTATGCATTTTAGAAGGAGGAAAGGTAAATACTGAGAAAAGAATCCCACATATCTTTTCCTCTAAGGCACGATTTCTATCCTGTTTATAGCTCCCTTTGTACCCATAAAAATATATCTATTATTAAATTTGGGTTCTTATAATTGGCTCTAAAAGATTGTGCCCATCTTATGCTTTAAATTCCATTCCTCAGGCCTTCACTGACATATGTTGCGCAAATGATCATACTCTCCCAGTGTGGCCAGATGTGTTAGTCAAATACTATACATAGATTTGACTGCAGGTTTGGAAAGGCTTCTTTGTTCCAGTGTTTTTAAAGGGGCTGATGTTAAGTTTTCCCATTTTTCCTTTTCCTGCTCTAGTCATTTTACCTTTGGTTAATTAATGCATGCAACTTTTAGTTTTGTACCTCCTTTACATCTGAGGAGCTCTTAGCCAGTTCATAATGACTGGTATAAAGAAGTAAGTGAATATGTTCTAGACACTTACTCTAGTCCAGTCTCAAGCATCTGTATTGGAAACGCAACACAACAAATGATTTTTTGGTTGTAAGATTCTGTTAAAATTGCTGCCAACTTCTTAGGATAACTTAGTGGCTATGTAGGGGTCAAATTCCAACCAAGTAAAAACCATTTATGATTGCAGGAGAGAAAGAGCTCTAAAATTCACACAGAGCATTCATCCCTAGGTATTTTTACATATGACAATATAACAGTGGTTCTTACCTAACCCTAATCATTTTGCTCCTGGTTATATCTTCCCAAAGTCCTCCTATGTACCCTTTTTCTTGCACCTCCAAATAAAATGCATCAAAGTGATAAAGGGAGAAAGAAAACAAATGCAGAGAAGTATCCTTAAGCATAGAAAGCACACTTTTAAACTGACTTTGTTTCAAAGGCCTGGGTTTGTCTGTAGAAGCCTAGCCTACATGTTTGCATATGCTTAGGGACATGTTGTTTAACCTCTGGAAGTATATACCAGTCTGAAAATGGATTACCAAAACCCAAACTAAGCTTCTGGATTTCACTTCTTGTTCAAAAGAGCAGTGGTAAGAAAATATTTGGGAGAAAGGATTAGTTTGAGGAAATCTTTCTCTGGTAATTTTGAGAAGGAAAGAGAATGGTAACCAATCATGGATGGTAGGCAGGATAGATAACATATCCAAATCGCACATGGTGTTATAACTGAATACAAAGGCTAAAATAATGCCTAATACTAGATAGTTTCCTTGAATTGTCTCCAGGCCCACAATATCTCACCAATGACTTATCTGTATGTAACATAAAGAATTAGAGATTCCCTGGAGACATATCATATTGGAAATATATCTTGACTACCAAGTCATCCCAACTCACAGGTCTGTCTACCCTATCAAACAGATATGGACTGAATTTGGTGGGATAATAAACAATCTTCAGTCTCAGACCATATGAATTACTACAGTGATTTATGCCAAAGGAGCAAGGAAAAGCCTCCGTCCTCTCTTCAGTTCTGCTGGCGGGGACAGAGCACAACAGATCAGTATGTCTAGGCTCAGCACAAGAAGAGCTATAAACCTGAATTTCTCAGAAGTGTTTTGAAACAATGTCAGAATTCCTTGAATTGTTGATAAAGAGAAGAAAAATCCCTTCTTCCTTTTCTTGAGATAGAAGTTCAGCCTTTTGGTTTCGAATTTAAAGTATAGTCTGCCTCTACTAACACAGAAATCACGAATTGTCCCCTAGCTACATTTTAAGAGGGCTCCTTATTAGTTTTCTCAAGCCCCTTATAAATATGGGAATAAGGTACTTTATAGTCAAGGTGTTACATATAAAACAACCCTAATACTGTGCTAGCAGATGTTGTCTAAACCAACAATGCCTGTACATTCAAGATGTAATATTTAAGCTCTCAAGTAATAACATATTTAGTGAGAATACTCCTATAAGACCTAGTCTACTATTCACTTGACCACATTAGAAAAGATTTCCCTTTTCAAGTAAATAGGTTACTCTTAATTAATATTAATAGAGAATAACATCCAAAATCATTATTTCCTAGTATGGAGAATAAAGAAGCACTAATGTTTTCAGATAGGAAATCATTTAATAGATATCTTACCTGGGAAGGTACTTAAAAGGTAGGGTAGATAAGGGAACTTAATGACACTCTGTAGTAATTATCATGCTAGTAAAGGGAGAAAATGTGGTTTTTCATAAGGGAATTTATTTTTTAACAATTTAACAAAGAAACAGGATAAAATCTAAATAAATGTTTACTCTTATTGTTTAATTTTAAAGAAACAGTTGCCCTCCATGGCAAACTTCATTACAAATCTGCTCATTAATAATCTAAATTATATTTTCAAGGATATTAGTAAGACAATGACAGTAGAAAGTAGAGCGAACCTTAGTGCAGAATCCATAGCAGTTTCTATTCATAACAATCTCTTCCTATATTGGATATATTGAAACATATTAAATATTTCAAAACTGCAGGAAGAAGAGGAGCAAAATTTTTGAAACCATGTTGCTAACATAGAGAAAAATATAATGATCACTGTATGCTTTCTGGTTTTCCATGTACCATTTAGGACTTGGCTGTTTTACCAAATGGAAATGACAGTGACAATTCCTATCAAATGAAGATGAGCGTATCTATTGAGATCTAAAATGTAAAAAGTAGCAAAAGGGAGGCACATCCAGTGCCCTTTGGAAGGACAGCACATTCACAGGTCCCTTCTCCATGGAGAAGTTGACCAGTGTTGAAAGGCCACATAATGGTGTGTCATTCAGTAGAAGGAGAAATTCACAAGCTCAAAAACAACCATCTCAAAGTGGAAAGATTTGGTGTTACTAGTGTTTCCATACAATTGAGCCAAATAAAATAGACCTTCTCTTTTCCTTTTATTTATGAACCTGAATAACAGATTAATCTAGGCTATCACTGTTCTTCTTTCATAGTGTATTCTCATGAAAAAAGATTTCCTTTTCCACTAGAACATTTGGTTTCCTTCTCTAAATCTGCCATGTTCACCAACAAAGCATTTAAGGTTCAGCAATTCCTATAGGGAAAATACCTTCAATAACTGGTTCTAGTTCTAAATAGAAACAATTTCTAAAGATTCTTTGCCCAGGAAAAGAATTCTTATTAATTCTTCTTATTAATTTGTAATGATTTTCACTTACATTCTTGAATCAAATCTTAATTCAGATTAAATCTGCCAAAATTCCAGTAGGAACTCTTTGCAACCTCATTATCTGTGTCAAGATAGAATTCACAATTAAAAGCAAGAGAAAAGCAAAGCCCAGTACTGCAGAAATTACCTCATCTGATCCTTTCTTTTCTCCTGACTTTGAAGGTGATCCACTGGTTTTTTCACCGGCATGCTATAAAAACATAAAAAGGAAGAAAGATAATGTTTAAAATAAGGAGGTGTTACAAGATAATGTAATAGTGACTTTACTCCTGAAGGGCTAAATATGTATACTGTACAAACAAGGACCCCTTTAATCTTCCTTCTGAAAATGTTGATAATTCCACACTGACATGGGTGGCTTTCAAAAATCAAGAGAAGCTACAGACATTCATTTGGGATGTAGAAAGTCAGTCTATAATTAACCAGACATAGATCTGATGGTGATTCTAAGGCGGCATCTCGTCTCCTACAAAATGCCTCACTTAATTTTAAAGCCCAAATTGCCAGTGTGGGAGACATGTGGTTCCTCATGGAGATGTGATGTCTAAGGACCATGTTGAGTCTAAAACCATACTTAAGCCTCAGTTCAGCATGGGCTCGACGGACGACCATAGCTTCCAAATCTACCATCACTTCTGATGGTTCTTGGGAATTACCCAGAGTTCTTCTATCTGAGTACTCACAAATGCAGGAAGATAAACCCTGAAGGATAAAGACCACACCTGCAACTTCTATTTATTATGGCTTTGGAATTTCATTATGTCCAGACACAGAATTATTTTTCTCACCAGGACAAATGAATGAAATGAATGAAATGAATTTCCCTTTTCTCACCAGAACAAATGAATGAAAATAAGTATTTTTATGTGTTACATAAAACTTTCAAGTAGCTTACAGCCTCATTTGTTTTGATAATAACATAAAATAAGCCATAAAATTTATTGGATTTTTTTGAGAAATAAAAAACAAACAAACAAACATATGTTCCTGAAAAGGGTTACAAAGAATTGTTTCACTTCTTGTACATTGTGGGATATGCAAGAAAGTGGGGGAAAAGAACCTCACTAAATATAAGAAAATAAAAGCTTACCATTGGGTTCAATCCTGACCACCTTCAGTTAAACCAAAATATAAAACCCCATGACAGTCCCTAGAGCAGAATCATAACCTGAATATGTAAGTCAATGAAATTATTTGAAGAAGAGTGGCAGCAACAGTAATATTAATGTTAATAATTTATATTATATTATGTATAATAATTAATAATTTATATATTTTTTATTTTTTTAATTTTTTTTTTTAACGTTTATTTATTTTTGAGACAGAGAGAGACAGAGCATGAACGGGGGAGGGTCAGAGAGAGAGGGAGACACAGAATCCAAAACAGGCTCCAGGCTCTGAGCTGTCAGCACAGAGCCCAACGCGGGGCTCGAACTCACGGACCGCGAGATCATGACCTGAGCCGAAGTCGGCTGCTTAACCGACTGAGCCACCCAGGCGCCCCTATATTTTTTATTATCTACTTTAACACACACTCTTATTTCATACAAAATAGAAGCTCATGTGATTTTTGGTATACGAAAAACTAAGAATAAGAAGAATTCAGTGAGCTTTTCACAAGGACCCATAACCAGTAAATGGGAAAAGTTTGCAAAGCAGCTTTTCTGACTTACAATATATTGCTTGTCACTATACCATGCTAAATAGAATAAGGTAATATTTCCTTTAGTCATATCAACATATATTTTAATGTTTTAAAAGGCCCAAGAAATATCAGACACATGGAAGAAATCTTGCATTAAGTGTTCTCTGTACACAGGGCACCTGGGTGGCTCAGTCAGTTAAGCGCCCAACATCAGCTCAGGTCACTATCTCACAGTCTGTGATTTCAAGCCCTGTGTTGGGCTCTGTGCTGACAGCTTAGAGCCTGGAGCCTGCTTTGGATTCTGTGTCTCCCTCTCTCTTTGTCCTTCCCCCACTTGTTTTCTCTCTCTCTCTCTCTCTCTCTCTCTCTCAAAAATAAATAAACATTAAAGAAAAGAGTTTTTGTATGAAAAACTAGGAGTAAATCACTTTCTTGTGTGGAAAATTCTCCCCAAAATGTAGCACCATCATGGATCAGGGGGTGGAATCCACTGAAAAGCAGCCAGCCTGCAAGAGCTTGGTGAATGAAGCCCTGTTTCACCATGATGTCCTAGTCTAGTGTTTGTCTATCTACAGTTGAGGGCAATCAGTATTGAGTAGTTAATGAATCTTGGGAGAAAAAACATCTAAAAGCCCACATATATATCAATGCTAAATGGTAAATGACAAGTTTTAGAAGATTCCTGAAGGCCTGACTAGAGGGAAGAATCATTCACCATTTGCAGATAGAATTTAAGAGGGATAGATCTATAATGAAAGATTTACCCAATTTGTCTCCTTCCAGAATTGGTAAATCCAGTGTTTTACTGAACGTGCTGCATGCATCATTTACTCTTCAAGAGGTATTAGTATTCTACTTCACAAACAAAAAAACTTAAAGAGTCAGTTGCTTTTGTCTGGTAGAAGTCTCCATGCTCTCCTCAAGGACCCCTCTGCTTCCTGCTCATGTGGCAAATATATATTATGATATGTTACCCTACAGTAAATGTTCAGATAGCCCTTTGTCTCTAAATTTTAGGTATATAGATGTTTTTCCTTAAATTTTTTTAAAGGGTCCCTGGCTGGCTCAGTCCATAGAGCATGTGATTCTTGATCTCAGGGTTATGAGTTCATTGGGCATAGAAATTACTTTAAAAAAAAAAACAAAAAACAAACAAACAAAAAAAAGGGAATGCAAATAAGTAAATATAAGAAAAAGTTTTAAAAAGTCATTTTCTGGGGGTGTTTCAAAATTTCATTCTTCTGGATTAATCAACACTATCAATCACTTGTTTCCATTTAAACACTCAAAATTCTACAAATTATGTAGGCTCCAAATACTTTGGGAGTGGTATATGTTATGAATACTTTTTCAAATGCTCAGTTATAAGGACAACTTACAAAAATTATGTTCTATAAGAACTGGTATTTCATGACTTCAAAAGAAGTATTTGCTGTCAGTAGGAAGCCTTTTTTTTTTTTTTTTTTACAATACACAGAAGTATACTGACATAAAAAACACAATCAAATGGCAATATTTTTAAGGAACTTTATGGATTATATTTTCCCAGTTTCTTTGTTTTCTTTTTAACCCCACTTTTTAGTATATATTTTTTCTTTTTTTTAAGTTGATTTATTTATTTTGAAAGAGACAGAGACAACATCAGTGTGGAGGGGCGAAGAGAGAGAAGGAGAGAAAGAATCCCAAGCAGGCTCCGTGCTGTCAGCATAAAGCGTGACATGGGGCTTGAACCCACGAAACTGGGAGATCATGACACTAGCCAAAACCGAGAGACGGATGCTTAATGGACTGAGCCACCCAGGCACCCCTACTGTAAATTTTTTCTAACAGAAAGAAAAGTTAAAAGAATAATACAATGAGTGCCAATATTCTTACTACTAGATCTATGACTATTAACATTGTTCCTATATTTTGCAATATTTGCATATATTACAAACAGATCTATCTACCTGGATTTGTATATGTACCTGATTTGAGAGTAAATTGCGGATATCCTGAAACTTTATCCATAAGCATTTCACTAAGCATCTCCTTAAACTGAAGAATTTTCCCCAAGTAAATCCAATATCATTGTTACTCCAAGAGAATTAACAAAAATTACCTAACATCATTTAATTTCTAGTAAATACAAACCTTATGAATGAACCATTTCTCTGATCATTCCTTGGGGCTTATTGAATATTCATCAGTCTATTAATGATGTAAAATCAGTTATATCTTTTCACTGTGAGATATTCAAAGTGCCTGATTTTTTATGTTTATTTTATTTTTTTTTAATTTTAGAGAGGAAAGCAACAGTGGCGCAAAGAGATAGAGGAAGAGAGAGAGAAAATCTCAAGCAGTTTGCATGTTCAATGAAGACCCAATACAGGGGCGGATCCCAAGACCCTGGGATCATGGCCTAAGCCTGAACTCAAGAGTTGGACACTCAACAGACTGAGCCACCCAGGTGCCCCTAATTTTTTTTTTTTTTTAACATGAACATAGTTAACACACAAAGTGCCTCATTATTTAATCCATGGCATAACTGAGCACTTCCTACACAACTGAGCTGGTAGAATGAAATATGTCAGATTCAATCCAGCATAGGAACCTACCTGCAGCAAGGTCTTTCTAAGAGGGAAGAGAGAAGGTTTTGTCCACTACCTCACGCAGTAGGTGAGAGAAACACGGAGAAGGGAAGTACTGACAGGTCTGGAATGAGAACTGAAACCACAAAACTGATAAATCCAGGGAGGACTTTTCTATATGAGGAGAAGGAAAAGAACATGTTCTAAGCACGTACTTACTCTGTGGCTAGCCCATTGCTAGCCATTTCCCCTAAGCGATCCCCTGCACTCCCCTCAGCAACTCCAGAGGTATACACTGTCACCTCATTTTATGGATAAAGAAATAGACAATCTGAAAGGTGAAGTCCTCCTCCATCATACCACATATCCAGATTATAGTCTATCGCCCAGAGACTGTGCTACTCTGGATCTAGTGAAAAGCTAGGTGAGATCTTAAGACCCACATCAACAAAGTCTCAATCCAATGCTCTGAAATGAAAACAACAAACCAAAACAGAACTTCCCTATTCTGAAAGTGGTTTGCTTTATAAAATGGATCAAACAGGCCAGTATGTAAATTCAGTCCTGTATTAGGAGCTGGAGGCCAAAGACAGGAAGAGCAGGATGCCAACTCTCATGCAGTAGAAATTCACTGGGAGAACAAAGCTGCAGAAGATAGGACACTCAGGGAGTTAGGATGAAAGAGGTGGTATGTGCAGCAGGAGTTGAGAAGCAGGGAGAAAGCAGATAAGGGACTTCACTGTCTTCCCCCCAAAAGGAATAATTTTCCAAACTGTTTTCACCCCCATGGATCACTGCGTATTTGGCAAGTACAGCGGTCCTCTATCCTCATTGGAGGGTACAGCATTTATAGGCTTAAAATCTTCAGCCATAGCAAAGCCAAAACCTGTCCAGAAATCAACAAGATCCAGGAGCAGTAAGGCTGGCAGCCTGTGGGCTCACCCCAGTGAGGATGTGTGCTAGTGAGCATCTGGGCACCCTCCCTATGCTGCCCACATACACTCTGACAGACACACAGTCAAGGGCATACATAATGGAGAAGAAAATAAGGGCAAACTTATACACATACATAAAGGAAGAAGGAAGATAGAAAAAATCGGAGCTTCTGCAAATGCAAACCCAGGTGAGAGTGCCCAATGCTAGTGTGCTTCTGAAATGTTTTTGCTTTAATTTGAAAAACAAAAAAAACAAAAACAAAAACAAAACAAAAAAAAGACAAAGTTTTCTTTTAGGGTGACAAAAACATTCTAAAATTAAATTGAAGTGATTCTTGTACCACTCTGTGAATATACTTAAAAATACTGAGTTGTAGGTTTTAATGGATGAATTTATGGTTTGTGAATTATACCTGAATAAAATTGTTTTAAAAAACAGTAAAGGTTATTTGAAAACAACTGGAAAGTTTGTCTTTTTCTACTTGGAGGCAAGGCCATACAGATCAATATTTGCAGGTCCAGTGATAGCTGTAGACAAATCATGAAGCAATAAGAGGTTATCTTGATGCCCTCTGGACTTCCCTCCTACTCAGAGCTCAGCTCTCTCACTGCACTACCATTGCATATGGTAAGAAAAGCTTGTTTTCAGGCCCTTCAGAGGATCAGAAAGCCTTCATTTAGTAGTGGGTCTCATCCTTCAGTGTGGGTCACAAGCACCTGGGACACTTGGAAACATTCATGCCAGAGTGCAGGAAATTAATTTGTCTATAGTGGGGCCAGAGCACAGATATATTTCTCTAAAATTTCCTAGCTGATCTGAATATGCAGCTAGGATTCGAGACCACTGGTTTTGAGAGGAGATTTGTGGACACCATGACAGGAAGCAGACGGTTCTGCTCTTCAAATCACCCCACTGAGTTGGCACCCATGGGGAGCTTCCCCTGGTCACGAAGGTTGGGGCAGCTCTGGGGCTCTGATTGGTCAACGAAGGAGCGCAGTGCCCTGTGTTCACACCAGCCTTCCTGACTAATTCTGAGCCTTGCCCTGTTTATGGTACATTGTACCTTCGTATCTGCACATTAGTCTCTATTTTCTTAGTAAAACAAACAAATTAGCCCCTTATTTGATACTCTCTTGCTTACTGATTCCTTCATAAATGTCTATTTTGCCTTCCCAACCAGATGGTAAACTATATTCTTATTTTTCTGGTCCTGTGGTAGGGGTGTGACAAATAATTCTTGATTGAATGAATGTATTTCCAAAGAGCTCTAAATATTCCCTGAGAAGTATTTTTGCTCTGTTCAGGTTAATAAACTAGACAAAAGAGAAAGAAGCCCCACCCCACCCCCCAAAAATATCTTGAAAAATTAACAATGTATAAATTGATATTTCTTGCAAAATCCCTTAAAATCCATTCTTGTATGTATTCTGCTTGCTAAAACAAGCAGAAGGACCAAGATGTAAAGCTGGTTTTGCTTTAAAACCATCTCCCTGGAGCAATGCTAGACTTATTTGCCCTTAGGTGAATTCCTTGCCCAGAATTCCTTGCTCCCACTGCTCCTGCTCTCCCTGCTACCTCTACCAGGGATATTTGGGATGAAAGGCCTCAGGCTTGGGAGGCAGGGGTAGGAGACTGGAAGTGGTAAGTGGTATTTCCTCCTCCTTTCTGCCTCTGGGAGCCTCTGTAGTAATGTTTCCTGCAGAATCAGCCAGCTGCGGTTCCAGTTTGCCCAGGGCAATCCAGCTCCCCCCCAGTCTGCCCTGCCTAGAAATGATAGCAGCTTCCTGAAATTTCTAATCTCTGGGTGGCTTCACCCTCCCCAGTTGGCTTCCCAGACTCTTCTGTTACCTGGGTAACCAGTTCCCTGCATTCCATTCTCTGACAAACTCTGATGGGACAGAAGAAGTGTGAATGTGAAAGGCTCTGTGATCCTGGGCAAAATAATTTAACCTTTTTGTTTTCTACTTATAAAATGAAGCTAATAGTACTTGGCCCACGGGCTGACATATTTCTCAAACAAGTTGATGTTAATGAGGAGCCTGGCCCATTGCCTAGTTCCTTTTAGAATACAGTAACAGTTATTCCACTCCCTTGTTTTTCTCTGGCAACAACCTGATTGTACTGAATTATGAAATAGTAAAATGAATAAGAGACATAAGCAAAGGTTTAAAGGTTTCATTTTCTAAGGCTGTAAATGTTAGAGCAGAGAATTTAGTCTTCTATTTTTCATAAGTATAAAGTAACCAGGTTCATCTGATATATTTATATTTAGTATTTTGTCTCTTATGGTTGTATATTAATCTCACATTTCTATATTATATCTATGGAAACAAAGTACACAGGGAATAGAGAATTCATTTTCCAAATAATCTACACCAAGTCAGTCACAGGCATGATACTTCAATGTGCAATTCCCCATGTTTTAAAATAGTTTGGAAGGAAGAGGTGTGTGTGTGTGTGTGTGTGTGTGTGTGTGTGTGTGTGTTTGGTGTGCTGGTGGGGCTGGGAGCTAAATAAAGGAAGAGTAGCACAATATTACAATTTTTATAATTACTGAAGATGAAGGGGTATATAAACAGTTGACTGTATTATCCTCTCTTATGTGATAAAAAGTTTTGAAGAAGTTAGAATCCTCTTATCTAAAGCATATGTATCTCCCTAGAGTCACCCAAAGGCATTTCACTGGGTTTTCATACTGAAAACTCCAAACTCAAAGAGTAATAGAATAGAGTTTATTTATTGAAAAAGAATCAGTGAGTAGCCACCATGTGCTAAGTGCTATAGGGAGAATAATTACTTAAGAAATATAAGTAAATAAAATGTCTGGCTTTTCATACATATATTCCTGCTCCTCTAAAAACATGTGCTATTAGCTTAATCTTCTTTGGGATTATCATATAAAAGACACATATTAAGGACGCATATTAAGTATGGCTAGAATTCTGAAATCTCAATGTTTCACTTAAACTCCATGTATGCTTTCCCCTACCATTTTAACATTATCATGGATATGCCAAGATGACACTGTTATGGCCACAGCTCTTTCTGTCGGGTTTTCAGAGGTAGCATGAATTTTGAATTTTCTCTAAATCAAAGAAGATGTCACGAAAATTCAATAGTTACTTTGTTGCTTGTGTAGTAGTCATTAGGATGCACTTGTAATTTTTATCTACAAGAAATGCAAGAGAATTGAACTGAATACATACAATGCTATATATTCAAGTGGACATACTTAAGTTGAATGGGGATTTACTTAGTTACTTACTTTTTTAAAGTTTATTTATTTATTTTTATAGAGAGAGCACACAAGCTGGGGAGGGGCAGAGAGAGAGGAAGAGAGAGAATTCCAAGCAGGCTCCATGTTGTCAGCACAGAGTCTGACACGGGGCTTGAACTAACCAACTGTGAGATCATGACCTGAGCCCAAATCAAGAGCCAACGCTTAACCAAATGAGCCACCTAGGCACCCAGAATGGGGATTTATTTTTAATAGTGCTAGAGTTTTCCTTTTTCAAGATAAAAAGAGTTCTGGTGATGATGGTTGCACAAGAATGTAAGTGTACATGGGATGCCTGGCTGGCTCATTTGGGGGAGCATGCTACCTTACATCTCAGAGTTTGAATGCCATGTTGGACATAGAGATTAGTTAAATAAATAAAACCTTAAAAAACATGAATGCACTTAATTCCACTTAACTTTACACTTACAAATGGTTAAGATGGTAAATTTTATGCTGTGTATGTTTCACCTTCAAAAAAAATTAAAAACACTCACAAAGAAAATAAACCTCAAGAAAAAGAATAGAATAAAGATGGGCTTGGGGTACCTGAGTGGCTCAGCCAGTTAAGTGTCTGACTCTTGATTTTGGCTCAAGTCATGATCTCATGGTTCATGAGATCAAGCCCTGTGTTGGTCTCTGCACTGACAGCACAGAGCCTGCTTGTGATTCTCTCTCTCTCTTTCTGCTCCTCCCCCACTCATGCACACACACATATGCACACACACACACACACACACACACACACACACTCTCTCTCTCTCTCTCTCTCTCTCTCTCTCAAAATAAATAAATAAACTTAAAAAAAAAAAAGAGTAAGGATGGGCTGCTCTGAGAAGTCTTGTATTACACCAGACAACCTACTCAGAACTAAATGCCTACCTATTCACCTTAGAATCTCAAATGGCCACCCATATTTCCACCCTCAACAAGCTATAGTACCATTCTTTAAAAAGCACTTGGGGGATATAATTAACTTTCTGGGAAGTGCCAAAACTGATTAAAGAACAATATCATCAGATGTTAGTCCTAAAAGTCCTATCTGCAATGGGAAGCAAACCAATTTAGAAACTGTCAACCAAAAGAGCAAAGTTGTGTCTGATCTCCATTCTCCCCAATACTCTAAAGCCTGTGGACTTTTTGCAGACTCTGTAATTTGCATTCCTTACACCTAAAAGTTATTGCAGTTATGTGGTTTGTCCTGCCATAGAAGGCTTGTGACAGTGTTCCCAGACTGGCCACAATGATGGGGCCTCCCAAATGACTGGGCTCCTTGATCATGCTTCCTTCCACTGGGCTCATGGGTCTAATTAGACTAAGAAACACCTTTAATTAGCATGGCCAAATTGAGTCAACTTATGACACAGAATGTGATTAGTGTCAACCAAATTTATTCTCCATGCTTCATCATTATGATGCTCATCAGATATTCTTCAGCTCTAGCTTTTTAAAGTTTTTTTGTTGTTATTGTTTTTGTTTTTTTATTACAACCACATAATTCTTCAGAAAATAAGATCAATGATTTTGTTGGTATTTGGTGTGGAAATATACATTGTAATGTGTCACTGACTAGCTTAAAGGTGATACTTCCTTAAACAAACATCACAGATACATCTTTTAATTATTTTATCTTATTCTGCCTAAATTTTTAATTTTTAAAGTTAGATCATTCATGGGGTGCTTGGATGGCTCAGTCAGTTGAGCATCTGACTCCTGATTTCAGTTCAGGTCATGATCCCAGGGTCGTGGGATCAAGCCATGCATCAGGCTCCTTGCTGAGTGTGGAGCCTGCTTAAGATAGTCCCTCTCTCTGTCTTTCTGTCTCTCTCTCCCTCTGCCCTCTTCCCCACTTTCACTCTGTCTCTAAAATTAAAAAAAAAAAAGGTCACTCACAATCTTTTGAGTATTTAAAGGATTCTAGTAAAGATATTATTTATAGGATATTTATAGATATTATAGGATTTACCAGGAGCATGATATATATATATATATATATATATATATATATATATACACACACATACACATATATGACATACCTGATAAAAGTACATATATACTATTATATAAAATATATAGTTATATAATATATAATTATTATATAATTATAATAGTATAATATAATATAACATATTATATTATATAGTATGTAATACTATATAATTATGTTACATATTATATTATTATATAATATAATTTTTATTGTATATATGTGAAATATATACATACATTATAAATTGGCTCTATGGACCTTTAGAGGATTTATGGTAAGCTTTTGTGTATTTGTGTGTGTATTTTGCTGAGGGAAAATGGTCTATAGCTTTTCTTTAATTCTCAAAATGGTCTCTGATCACTCCCTTTGTAACCATCAGACAAAATTGGTTAGGAAGCCATGTGTACAGCTATATAGTCCAATACGGTAGCCCTTAGCCACTCATGCCTATTGAGTACCTGAAAAAGTAGCAAGTATGAATTGAGATGTGCTATAAGTATAAAATGCACCCTAGATTTTGAAGAATTAATATAAAAAAGAAGATCTAAAATATCTCAATGATTTGTACATTGATTATATGTTGAAATAATGTTTGCAACACAGTGGGTTAAAGTATATTATTAGCATTAATTTCACCTGTTTTTGCTTTTGCTAATGTAGTTACTTGGAAATTTTTAAATTACATATGTGGCTCACACAACATTTCTATTAGATGGCACACTGCTTTGGTAAGAATCAAAGCTGATCACAGACAGTTTGCTTATTCTAAGAGACAAAAAAAAATTTATAGTAGTTCCAAAATTGGATTATAAGAGATTTTAGCAAAATGTCAGACTATGTCTAAACATAACAGGGTTAAAAGTACTGACTTAAACTATGTCAAATATTCCAGCATAATTTCTTTTAGAGAACCATTAATTTGGAAAGAAAAGTCTGATGTTAACTCTGGAATACTGCCATCCATATTTGCAGATAATACACGTGCATTTTGGTAAGAAACTTAGGACCATGATAGAAGAGAGGATCCTGCAGTCCAGTTATACCACCCCACCCATTCTAGGGGTCCCGAGTGAACATTTTCCCCCTTTCATCCTTATCCTCATTTCACCCACCTCTCACCTTCCAACTTAGACCAACAATGACTCAAAATAAACTTTTGCTTCAGCACATAAATGTTACATTTTAAGAGCCCAGAAAATGTAATGGGAAACATTTACAATGAAATATCTTCAGGGAAACTGTAATTCCCTACCATTAAAAGTAAATGTGTCTGGTACTTTGATCCATGAATCTAATTAGTCCTCACCAACCCTTATTTGGTGCCTATTACAGCCCTTATTTTATAGATGTGGAAAGAGGTTCAGAAAGGTTGACTTGTTGGTCTTCGAGAAACAGAACTACTGTCTTATTCTCTGCTGTGTACTTGGAGGCCAGTACTGGGGTTGGCATATAAATGCTCAATGAATGGCCATTTGGGTGATCAGTGACAGTTTACTGATTCCAATATAAGGTTTCTCTCTAAAGTGTGTCTGATTACAACCTTGCTTTTCCTAATAATACCACATGCTGAGAGGTGTACTAAATTTTTCAAATTTTCACATAAATTAATGGGATATAAATATTTCGATTCTCACCTATCAACACAACTTTTGTGTACTTTTTTGGGAATAAAGTACAGAACACCTATCGCTCTCTCTGTGTCATTCTCCACAAGGGCCTTGATCTCCGTTGCTTTTGCTTCTTGGAGTTGGGGGTTTTCTCCTTGACCCCATCCTGGCTGCCTCTCCTCCTTTGTGTTGGAAAATGTATGTCCAAGAACGTTTCTCTAAAAGTTTTGAGCTTTGCTTACAGGTTAGAAACACTAGATCTAAGCTCTTGAGAGCTGAGTTCATCCAGGAATCCGCATCCAGGGGAGAAATTCTTGCAGCAAGAATTCCTGTCCCATTCAGCTTGTGAGCCGAGTTGAGCCTCGCGCAACTGCTCACATCCATTCGCACGCCCCGACGCGCTCGCGCATACCACAGTAGGGTGAGTCTCGGCCTCTCCCGGAGCCTAACCTAAGTCCTGAGAGGAGGTCCCACCTGGTCCCCACCCCTTCCCCAACAATACTTCGTCCGCAATCCCGGAAAGGCAAAGCAAACACAGTCCCTTCCCGTTCCTGCCCAGGCACGATCGCTCCTATTTACCGTCTTGTACCACCAGCTTGCGAACGCCATGGCGATAACCGGTTTGCTCAGAGCCGTGCGGCGGAGGGCCCGGCGTGCGGTACAGAAGGTGGAGGGTTCTCACTTCGCCTGCTTGGAGAGGACGCGCTCTGAGCTCGGCGAGCCCCGCAGCTGTCAGGGGGGAGGGCAACGGGGCGGTGCCCGATGCAGGCCCCGCCCCGGTCGGCTGGCCCCGCCCCGCCCGATTTGGCTCGAGGCTGGTTAGGGAAGATGTGTTATTTCTCCAGGCAGCCACGCCCTGCAGCCTGGGCTTTAGACGGAAAAGAGGATCCCGCGGTCCAGTTAAACCACCCCACCCACTCTAGGGGTCCCGAGTGAACTTTTTCCTCCTCTCATCCCTATCCTCATTTCACCCACCTCTTACCATCCAACTTTTCCCGGCGCGGGCCAGCCCCTGTTGAGTTCGTGCCACGCCCAGTGCACTTGGCCCCAGTCCGGGAATAACCTGCCACCACCAGCCACCTGCCCAGAGGCGGGCACTGAGCCCCGCGCCCTATTCCGGCCTGGGAGGGGGCGCACGGTGCTGGAGGCCAGACAGGTTACGCCCAGAAGAGGTGTCCCGCGGCTATGGGCCCTGGTCTCCCAGCGCCCAACCCTGTGGTTCCCGCAGGAGCGCCACTCACCTCCTGGGTTTGGCGGGCCGCTGCAGCGCGCCGGGGCCGCGGGGAGGCCGCGGGCTTCTGGCCCGGCTGAGACATAGCAAGGCCGCTGCAAACGCTGCCTTCGCGAGGGCGCAGCGGAGACTAGAAGGGAGGGCCAGGCGGGGAGCTCTGGGAGGGAGGAACGGAGCAGAGGGCCGGCGGGCGCGCCCGTGAGGCAGCTTTTCCGACCCAGCCCTGAGCCCGAGCGGGGGCTCCCCCTCGCACGGCTGGGTCCTCCCCTTCCTGCCCGCAGCTGGCGGCGGCCCCCGCTTTAGCGGTACAAGGCTCCGGGGCTGAAATTTAACACCCTCGGCCCCGTTAGCCTCACCCAGGGATCCTCCCCTCCTCCCAGGACTTTGCTGCTCCCGTGGGTTGCGGGAAGGAGGGGCTGGAGGTCTCAGGGTTCCTCCTTGGACTTGCCCAGACTTAGCTTGCAGTTGTGCAACGGGAGAGCGAGACCCGGGCGTGGCCAGTCTACGCCTCGACCCTTCTTAAAAATCTCCAGAATTAGACCCCTTTTCTGCTATCTGCCCTGGTTTAGTTTGGAGAAGAATTTACCGACTTAAATCCTGGACCGCCTAGACAAGGAAGCGGATCACAAAAACAAATTGGTCTGTGCGTGTGTTTGTGTAGATGTGTGTGTTTGTGTAGGTTGTGTGCGCGCTCCTGTGCATGTTTTATGTCGTCTCTCTTTGGTGGCTTTTTTGGGCAGGGGGGCGCGATTTGAAAGTTTAGAAACGTTTAAGGGTGGGAAGCCCGAGGTTCCAATCCAAACCAAATAGTCCCCAATTTAAACCTCTATAGGCTTTCTGGATCCTGGCTGGGTTTTGTTACCGAGGCTGAAGTGTTTTTTGTCTTTGGCTCATCTTAAACCGCACTTCCTGGTTTGGGCCTGTAAGTGAAATGTAACAAGCCTGTCTAGAAAATGCTCCTCTGCGGAGACTTTGGCCATCGGTTGCTGCGGATTTGTGCTCAGACCTGACAGAAAAAAACCAGTTTCCCAGCAGTGACAATGACACTTTGGGCCTGGGGGTGGCCTCTGTCTGCAGTGTTGTGTTTTAGACAGTTGGAGAGAGAGAAGCCAGATTGTAGGAAAAGATTTGTCATGCTACATTGAGCTTGGCAGGATGAATTCTTGTTTCCCTCTCCTCTCTCATTTTTAGGGATTTTGACTTCTTTTACTGGCTAGCAGGTTTCTTGATGCGGGGAGGAGAGAGGGGTGATTTAAATGGATTTCCTTTTAAACAGTTGTTTACTTATTACCATTTATACCTAGTAGTTCCAACACACAGGCTACCAGCTTAGAATTTATAGGTAAAAATGTAACAACTTCGACAAGGGGTCTATGATTGTCCATTCAAGGAAAATCAATTGATAGTATGAATTACATTCATAATTGGGGAAATATGTCATAAGCCTGAAAAAATGACTTGCAACTAAACACCTAAAGTAATTTAAAACACACACACACACACACACACACACACCAAAACTAATAGGAGCCAGGTATAGGCAGCCCCACCTGTGGTCCCAGGAACTGAAACATTTCCTTACTTCAGAGCCTAGAGAACCTAGGTTCAGGTTTTAAAATTTATTTATTTACTTTGACAGAGAGGGAGAGAGGGAGAATCCCAAGCAGGCTCCATGCTGTCAGCACACAGCCAGACGCGGAGCTCAATCTCACAAACTGTGAGGTCATGACCTGAGCTGAAACCAAGAGCTGGGATCTTAACTGACTGAGCCACCCAGGTGCTCCAAGGTTCAGGTTTTAGATCCGGATGAATAATGGTTGGTTGATTAAAATTTGAGGTATTTTTCTGACAGAGTATTTAAAATTGAACTTATACCAGTTAGTTTTACACCTCTTAAAAGTCTTCCTTGTAAAGAACTGTGAAAGAAATTATAGAAGGAATGATATAAAGATGAAAATACACATTCCCTGCCCTCCAGGTACTTAGAGTTTTGCTGAAGTCATATGGCATTTGTAATGCATGATCATTTGGGTGACATTGAGAGACATACAGGTATGAATAAGTACAAATCTATTTTGGGAGTTTGGGGTTCTGTGGGTTTTGGTGATTATAGGAAGAGAAAGGAGGCTTGAGTGGACTGGCTGCATGGTGGGATGTGGACAGAAGAGGGATGGGGCAGTTCAGGAAATATAAAAGAGCCTACCTGCCTGGCTGGAGCTGCTGGTCCAAGTTTAGGAGTAATAAATCCATTTATCAACTTACTATTTACTGAGCAGTAACTGTAGTAGGTAGTATAATTGATATGAAAATCTACAAGAGATAATGACATTAGCCTTCAGGCTTTGCTTGAGAGTTGGAACTCACATAAGCAGAAACAATTTTGAGCTAAACTGTGCATTAATGACTATGAGTAAAGAAGAATTACAAATAAGTTGAAGGATGGTGTTTTCACTTGCTCTATGGTCCGTGAGAAATTTGAACTTTGATACCACGCCCAGCATTTGAGCATCTTAGGGAAGCTCATTTTAAGTATATATGGCAACTTGTGCTACATTTTTATTTGTACATATTTTAAGTACCTCATTCCTTTACTCAGTAACAGGATGACTGCAATATGTCAGACTCTGGAGGTACCAAGGACCTCACGGTCTAGGGGGAAAGGCAAATAAATCCACCACTACATGACCGTGGGATAAGGGAAAGGGCTGGCAAAGATATTCCGGCAGAACTATGGGACTTCTGGCTCTGATGCAAGGGTGGGCTGGCTGGGGAGGAAGGGAGCTCAGGGGCTGCTTCCTCTCCTGATGTTTGACTTGAGTGAGTTGGAAACCTCCTCCAATCAGCCTTCACGTTGTATGTCCTCTTTATCCCCACTGCTGCTGGAGCTACTGAGGACCCCATCACTTTTCATCCAGAAGCATGTAAAATGAGAAAAACAAAGACGTGATGGAGTCCAGAGAAGAAGCCAGTGGAACCTGAGAAGGAGCTAGAGTGAGGCAGAAGGAATCCAGTAAAGAAGTAAGCACCAGAGGCCAAGGAATGAGGGGTTTCTAAAAGGAAGGGCTGGTCCACAGTATGAAATTTCACTCAGGGGCACCTGGGTGGCCCAGTTGGTTAAGCCTCCGACTCTTGATTTCAGCTCAGGTAGTGATCTCACAGTTCCTGAGTTCCAGCCCTGTGTCAGGCTCTGCCCTGACAGCAGGGAGCCTGTTGGGTGTTCTCTCTCTCCTTCTCTCTCTCTGCCCTCCCCTACTTGTACTCTCTCTCTTTCTCTCTCTCTCCTCAAATAAATAAATAAACACTTAAAATTTCACTCAAAAGTTGCATCAGACAACGTATGAAGAGTGTCTATTAGATCTGACAACTGAGAGGGTTTTGGTAACCCAGCCAGGGGGTGAGATTGAGGAGGACTCAGAGTAGTTTTCTGAGGTACTCACAGTTTGAATAGTCCCCTTCCTTTGGTTGATATTTCTTTCTACAACACCACATATTTCTGGAATGGAGGTTACCTCCAGAAAGCCTGTACCTTCTGGCTGATGTCCAAGTGCCTGCCAGTCCCACCAAAACTTACCTGTCCTGTCTGCCATCTTGAGACTCTCAGCCAGGTTTGCTTCACTTTGTAGTGACATTTTCCTGAGTAAACCAGAGAAAAAAAAAGAAAAAGGAAAAAAGAAGCATCCTTGCAAATAACCAAAGACGTAGGAATAATATGCAAAGTTTCAGACCCTCCTTTCCCTTATAACATGTGTGTATCTAGGAACTTCATGATTCTGACTGTTGAATTATCCAGAAGAATGGCTTCAGTGGTGAAGTTCTGTGATAAAGGGGATGAAGAGGTGCTAGTCAGTAAGAGAATGCGTTTAGATCACAGGAGTTTGGCCATGTGCTACGGTCTGAATGTTGTTGTGCCCCCCAAATTCCCATAATAAAATCCTAATGCCCAATGTGGTGGCATTAGGAGGTGGGGCCTTTAAGAGATGATTAATTCATGAGGGCGGAGCTCTCATGGAGATTAATGCCCTTATAAAAGATGTCCCAGGAGAGCTCCTTTGCCCTTCCTGCCATGTGAGAATACAATGAAAAGTGTGCAGCTAGGAAAAGTCCCCTCGCTCAAACTTACTGGCACCCTGATCACAGACTTCCAGCCTCCAGAGCTGCAAGAAGAACATTTCTGTTATGTTGTGTAAGCTCTCCAGCCTGTAGTACTTTTTTTTTTTTAACAGTTTTTTAAATTTATTTTGAAAGAGAATGAGAGAACACTGAAGGGGCAGAGAGAGAGGGAGAGAGAGAGAATCCCAAGCAGGATCTGCACCATCAGTGCAGAGCCTGATGCAGGGCTTGAACTTACGAACCGTGAGATCATGATCAGAGCCAAAGTTGGACGCTTAACCAACTGAGCCACCCAGGCACCCCTTTTGTTATAGCAGCCTGAATGGATGAAGATACCTTGCTTCTCAGATCATGTTGGGCTTGTGTATGGGTGGCTGATGGGGTGGCAAGAGGGAGAAAGAATGGAGATGGAAGGATGGAGGGACAGAGGATGAAGAAAGCAAAGAGAATAAGCAGCAGATGAAGTCATCTTTCAAGTTTTCACTGTTACCAAACAGGAACTTGCATCACACACATACCCATAGCTAGTCCCTCATGTTTTATTTCTCATCCTTTAGTGCCTGCAGATAGTAAAACACCTGCAGAATACCTTCAGGTCTTGTTCTTCAGCCTATTTGTTGTCAGTGTGGACCGAAGAGGACTGAGATCATACCTCCTTTTCAGGGCTTTATTAGGGAGTACTCAAGGGATCAACATCTGTGGGAGGGAGGGAAGGATGGGTCAACAGAGAAGTTGAGCTGGGGTGCAGATCCAGTAGAAGCCTCCCATAACAACCCTGCAGGGAATGACCACCAGGACAGGAAGCCCTTCAGAACGGTTGGGGGCTGGTGAGAGAGGGCTGAGTCCTTTCAAGCCTGCATCACTGTTCTTGGGTATGGCCAGGAGTGAGGGAGCATGGCTTCCAGGGAGGGAAGTGACTCCCTTAAGCTGTATAACCCCCAAAGGAGCTGAGAGATGAGAGCTGTCTGCTGGGGCACTCCTAGGAGCTGGAATAAGGGCTTTTGTATTCCTGAAGGGGATTTGGATAGCTTGTCACACATATTACAGTCCTCAGTGCAATAGAACACCGTAAAACTTGGCAAATAGTATTGAGGAAGGAATTGATATTACCAAAGTACGCTGTCACGTTGCTATGCAACTAAACATTAGGTCTGATGATATTACCCATTTAATTAAATTTCTCCCCCTTTTACGATGACATTTGCCTTCCAGAGGGGTCACTGAAGAACAATTTATTTCACAGAGCAGCCATGCCGTGAATACTGCCATCTAGATACATGGAAACGACAATTTTAAAATTTGACTGCAAAGAATGGTTAGAAATAAAGGGAAAATAAAATTTTTATTTTCTAGTTTTGTTTAGTTGTTTTAAAGCAAAAAGCAAAAAAAAAAAAAAAAAAAAAAAAAGATTGCTCTATAGGTCATTTGCTAGTAAGCTATAAGCCTTCAGCTGTCTTCCACCTTCCTTACTAATTCCCTTAGGTCTGTGTCTCTGCATCCTCGGGGGTATGGGTCCCTGAAAACAGTTCAGTTCTGAGTCAGTATACTCTTGGGGCCAACAACTGACTAGTGCTGTATGAATCATCTCTCTTCCTTGTTTACAGTCCTTGATGGTTCCTTATTGCCAACAGAATGAAGTTTAGATCCCTTAACATGGCCTCCCAGGGCCTGCAGGGTCTGGCTTGTGCCTTCATGGGGCTGTGCTCCAGGCATGCCCTTCTGCTTTCAGATCCTGGAACATTCTTGGCTCTTCCCAGTTCTGCCTTTGCTCATTTCCCACCCCCCTGGAGCACTCCTCCCTTCCCTTTTCCAAAGCACTAACTTTTGGCAACTGTGCATTACATTGTAGCTGTCTATTGTCCATATCAAGTCAAAGATTCTGACAGCCTAATCCTAAATGCAGCTTATATTTAAATAAAAAGTGGTCCAGTGGTCCAAAAGTAACTAAAAGCATTTTCATCTTTACTGCAATCCTTTTACTGCAATAGAAAATTCCCGAGTGGGTCCACAATCTGAACACTCAGCAAAACATCTTTAAAAATCCTTTTCCTTTTTTATTTTTATTTTTTAGTTTATTTTAATTTTTAAAATATTTATTTTTTGAGAGAGAGAGAGAGAGACAGAGAGAGAGAGAGAGAGAACATGTATGTGCATACATGCAAGCAAGCAGAAGAAGAGCAGAGAGAATCTTAAGCAGGCTCCACATCCAGCCAGAACCTGATGCATGGCTTGATCTCAAGACCACAAGACCATGATCTGAGCCAAAATCAAGGGTCAGATGCTTAATCAACTGAGCCACTCAGATGTCCCCCCAAATCCTTTCTCTTTCTATCTTAGTTCCATTATTTCCTCCATGCTCCAAAACTTTTTCTATAAACCCTCCAAATCGAACCAGAAGATGTTCTTTCCTTGTTTCCTTCTGTGATGATATAATTCTTCCTAGAAGGCCCAATGGAGGTGAAATCTTTGTGCATATTAATATGTTCTTTGATCCCAGTCATACTGTGTATTTGTACCCACTACTAGACCTTGTGATGAAAAGGGTCATTTCACATAGGCGCATAGCCAGGTTACTTTCAATTTTTCTCTCCCTTTTTTCTCTTTCTCCTTAGGGAGGGGACCCTACCACACTAGACTTTGTGATGAAAAGGGTCATTTCAGTCTTATTCCTAGAACTTGAGACTATGCCTGGCACATAATATGTCCTCCCTAAACACTTATGGGATGAGTAAGAACATATTGTTTTGTTTTTTTTTTCCCCCAGGCTAAACTTCTTTCTTCAAAAGATAAAAGACATAGACTGGGGAATTTAGGAAGATACTTGAAGTAGAAAATCTGATCATATAAGATTAGAAGGTCAAGAGAACTGTCTAAACACTTGGTGGTACTAATGGTACTGAATGGCTCTCACAGTTGATACAGTAAATATGTAGAAAACATATAGTATTTACTATATATTAGAAACTTTTTAACAAATTTAAATCCAAGTTGGTTAACATATAGTATAATAATGATTTCAGGACTAGAATTTAGTGATTCATCACTTACATATAACACCCAGCGCTCCTCTCAACAAGTGCCCTCCCTAGTGCCCATCACCCATTTACCCCATTCCCCTACCCACCTCCCCTCCAGCAACCCTCAGTTTGTTCTCTGTATATAAAAGTCTCTTATGGTTTGTCTCCCTCTCTGTTTTTATCTTATCTTTGCTTCCCTTCCTCTAGGTTCATCTGTTTTGTTTCTTAAATTCCACATATAAGTGACATCATATGATATTTGTCTTTCTCTGACTTACTTCACTTAGCATGATACACTCTAGTTCCATCCACATAGTTGCAAATGGCAAGATTTTATTCAAGTTTTTAAGGACTTTGCATAAATTTGCATGTATTCATTCATTGCACCCTTAGGAAGTAGGAAACATGCTATAGAAGAGGAAACTAAGGCCCAGAGAGGTTGAATTTGCCCTGGGTTACACAGCTGCTAAGTGACTCTGTTAGCATTTGAATCAAGTGGTCTAGCTCTCTAGCTGGTGCTCCTCATCACTTCTCTGTATTTATTCTTTGCTATATATACAAAATAAAACTTGTCATGGAATTTGAAATGGAATGTTTATATATGGATGGGATGTATAATGCGTTGGGATGGGGATTATATTTTTAAAAAAATTATATTAAAAAAAATTTTTTTAATGTTTATTTATTTTTGAGACAGAGACACAGCGTGAACAGGGGAGGGAAGAGAGAGAGGGAGACACAGAATCTGAAACAGGCTCCAGGCTCTGAGCGGTCAGCACAGAGCCCGATGCGGGGCTTAAACCCACCAACTGTGAGATCATGACCTGAGCCGAAGTCAGACGCTCAACCAACTGGGCCACCCAGGCACCCAGAGATTATATTTTTAAATGAGTGGTTTAATACCTGGAGTGATAAAAGTTAATTTTTCTAAGGTACTTTAGCTATCTGTTCTTCAGAGTGTATCTGGAGAATATAAAAATAATACTAGCCAGTTACAAAAGGTTATATATCATTCATTTATATGAAATGTCAGAATAGGCCAATCTATAGAGACAGAAAGATTAGTAGTTGTTTAGGGTTGGGGGGGCACTGGTTGTGAGGACAGGAGGGTGATAGCTAAAGGGTTTGGGGTTTCTTTTTGAGGTAATGAAAATGTCCCAAAATTGACTGCTGGTTTACATGTCTATTAAGATACTAAAAACCACTGAAATTTATAGTTAAAACAGGTGAATTGTATAGTATATAAATCATATTTCAATTAAGCTGTTATAAAAAAAAAACAAACTCTTTCTTATAAACCTTGTCCTTAACATGAGGACTATGTGTGAATTTCAAAAGGACACTTTAAGATCCTCCTACAAGGATGGTCACTTACTCTTCTCCATACTCACTGACATTTGCAATTTCTCCAAGACATTTTAAAAAGGTACTCATAGCAAAAGTAATTTTGTTACTTGGCAGATTCACATTTCATGTTGATCAGCCACTTAAGGCAGGAATGAACTGTAGGAAAATTATCTTTAGGACTTAAAAATGGTCATTTCAAATGAAATTTTATTTAAAATATTTTAGGGGTGTTTATTCTCAGAATATTCTTGTTAAATATCAAATTAATTTTATTTTTTTTTAACATTTACTTTTGAGAGAGACAGAGCACAAGTTGGGGAGGGGCAGAGAGAGAGAGAGGGAGACACAGAATCTGAAGCAGGCTGTAGGCTCCAAGCTGTCAGCACAGAGCTTGATGTAGGGCTCAACTCACAAACCAAATCAGACGCTTAACTGAGTGAGCCACCCAGGCACCCCTGAAATTAATTTTCTATTAAAATTTTGTTTTGGCATAATTTGGGGCAAGGGAGAGAGAGAGAGAGAGAGAGAGAGAGAGAGAGAGAGAGAGAGAATCCCAAGGAGACTCCATACTCAGCACAGAGCCTGACACAGTGCTCGATCTCATGACCCTAGGATCATGACCTGAGCTTAAGAGTGGGATGCTTAACCAACTGAGCCACCCAGGTGCCCCTGGAGTAATTTTAGATATACAAGAAAGTTGCAAAGATTATCTTTCCAAAGTAGAGCATTCCCAGTTTCTGCTTCCCCTAATGTCACCATCTTACATCAACATGACACATTTGTCAAAATTATGAAACCAACACTGGTACATTGCTATTAACTAAACTGCAGACTTCATGTGGATTTCACCAGTTATTTCATTAAGGTCCTTGTTCTGCTTGAGATTCTGGTCTAGGATATCACACTGCAGTCATGTCTCCTTAGTCTCCTCTGTGGTCTGTGACAGTTTTTCAGGCTTTCCTTGTTTTACACAACCTTGGCAATTTTGAATTTGTGAATAGTGGTCAGATGTTTTGTAGAATTTTCCTCAATTTGAAAACAAATCTGATGTTTCTCTCATGATTAGGCTAAGACTTGCAGTTTGGAGGAACACTATACTAGTAACTGGCCTTCTTATCACATTGTATGGAGGATCCATGATATCCATGTGATTTATCAGTGATGATGTCAACCTCCATCACTGGGGTAAGGTCATGTTTGCCAGGTTTCTCCACTGAGAAGTTAACATCTCTCCCTTTCCATACTCTGTTCTTTGGAAGTAAGTCACTAAGTACACCCTACCTACCCAAATTATTCTTTTTTTATTTTAATTTTTTTAACGTTTATTTATTTTTGAGAGACAGAGAAAGACAGAGCACACGTGGGGGAGGAGCAGGGGGAGACACAGAGTCTGAAGCAGGCTCCAGGCTCCGAGCTGTCAGCACATAGCCTGATGTGGGGCTTGAACCCATAAACCGTGAGATCATGACCTGAGCCAAAGTCAGATGCTTAACTAACTGAGCCACCCAGAAGCCCCCCAAATTATCTTAAATGTAAAAATTATTCCTATTTTATATGTTTCAAATGTAATTCCACTTGTAAGATTTTCAAAGATTATTACAATTGACAAGGATTCTCTTTTTCTTAATCTCTCAATCTAAACTTTAAATTTTTAAGATTCTAGTGCTTTGGAAAAGTAGATATTCTAAATTAAATGTATAAGATAGTGTGACTGCTGCTTTCCAAGAGGTGAAATGTGAGTTTGTATAGTTCTTTCTAAATAATTATCTTTTTAAAGATGTCAGTGAGCGAGAAAACACTGTAAAAGCATCTCAAATTTTGTGTCAGAGGACAATATTTTTTACAATCTTACATTAGAAAGCTCTTTCTAAAATATGACTGTGGCTCAGTTAAGTGTCTGAACCTTGATTTCAGCTCAGATCATGATCTCACCATTAGTGAGCTCGAGCCCCACATCAGGCTCTGCACTGACAGATACTGCTTGGGATTCTCTCTCTCTCTCCCTCTTTCTCTCTCTCTCTCTCTCTCAAAAATAAATTAAAAAATTAGGAAACAAAATAAAATATGACACAAAACCTAGAAGCCTTAAAGGAAAAGATTAAGAAAAGATTAAAAGATTAACAAAAAGGTAAAGAAAAGACTATATTAAAATTTTAAAATTCCTCATAGAAAATAAATGTGTAAATAAAGACAATCTACACATGACTATAAGCCAATAGTAGAACCAACAATTCAATAGAAACACTGCAAAGGATACAAATAGAGAATTCAGAGATAAAGGAATATAAATGTCTTATTACCATGTGGAAAGATGCTCCAATCTGATTCAAAATAAAACAAATACATATTAAAACCACAATCTGATCCCATTATTATCCTATTAGATTGGGAAAAGCACAAAAGATTAATAATACATGGCACTGGCAATGTGATAGAGAAATAGGTCCCATCTCACATTGTTAATGGGAATATAAATTGATCCAACAATTTTTGGTTGGCAATTTGGGAAACATCTGTCAAAAATGTAAATGTGTATATCTTTTCACTAGTGATTCCATTTTTAGGAGTTTCTCTAACAAATACACTTGTATATACATATGTATAAAGACACACAAAAAAAACTGTTCTTTACAGCATTGTTCATAATAGTGAGAAACTAGAAACCAGCTAAATGTTTACCAGTAGGGAACAGCTAAATATAGTGTAAAACAACCACATAATAGGACATTATGCAGCCATTTAAAAAAGAGATTTCTGTGAGTTGATATGGACTCTTTTTATAAGATGTATTAGATGTATTAATAACTGAAAGAGGCAGTGTGAAGAATGGCATATATGGTATTCATAGTATATAAAATAATAAAAAAGAGGCATATATTTTATGAACTTTCTATAGAACCACATATGTATTCCTTGTGCTGGAATGTATTCCTTATGTATCTGGAATGATACATAACAAACTATAAATAATAGTTGCCTTTGGGGAGGAAATTGGGAGATTAGGGAGGTGAAGTGGGAAGGAGAGTTGCCTTTCACTGTCTTTTTTAAATTATTCAACTTATTTTTAAAAATGTTTAATGTTCATTTTTGAGAGAGACAGAACACGAGTGGGGGAGGGGCAGAGAGAGAGGGAGACACACAATACTAAGCAGGCTCTAGGCTTGGAGCTGTCAGCACAGAGCTCTACATGGGGCTCAAACCCACAGACCCATGAGATCATGACCTGAGCCGAAGTTGGGTGCTTAACCAACTGAGCCACCCAGGTGCCCCTCAACATATTTTTTTAAACATATACAGTATTTTTCTTTGTCATTTGAAGTTCTAGATAACCAATAAATAAATATTACATATTAAGTGTATGTATAACATAGATTAAACTTTATCACTTAGAATTTCCAAAATTTTTAACTTTGTTTTCTTGAAATAAATTATGCTTCTGGAAATCACTTTCCAGAACTACAGGAGGGGATGGGAAAGCTTAACTGATGCCCAAATTCTCTGTTGTGAAGTAGCAAAGGAAAAGTTGTAATAAATATACTAACCCCTCTGCTACCATTTTCTGGAACAATTCTGAGCCCTGGATTATTTTTGTTTCTGTGAGTTGCTTGGCTTTTCCACTAGGGGCAACAGTTATGTTTGTGATGGGTTAGGTGGAGGGGACACTTGAGTGGTTTGCTGTCTTAATGACAAATACAGAAGGAAAATCAAAAACTCTCTTAACAGCTCAGTTCTCCATACTGCAGGCTCAACAGTACCCTTCTGGTTTCATTATACTGTGTTTGTTAATTAGATCCAGTTTAGCTCCAAAGGCATTGGTTGTTATTCAAATCCATATAACACTTCTGTGGTGAAAAACAGCCTCCTTGCAAAGAGGCTTCTTGGCTTTGTAAAACTGTTTTGCTTTAGTAGGATTTTCACTTAAATGAATTTTGGATTATTTCCTAAGAGGTATCACTTTGCTATACTGGCCAAAATCACTTTTTATGATTAGGCCAGTTTCCTTTTTCTTAGTGTAATGGGGTGAATTGTGTCCCTCCAAAAAAGATATTAACCCCATAGTTCAGAATACAGCTTTATATGAAAATAAGACTTTCCAGAAATAATCAAGTTAAAGTGAGGTTGCCTCAAACAGATCCTCCCCCAGCACCTTCAGAAGGGGCCTGGCCCTGCTGACACTGCATTTGGATGGCTAGGCTCCAGAAATGTGACACAATAAGTTTCTGTTATTCTAAGCCAGCTTTAACTCAGTTTATGGCTGTCCTGGCAAACCAATACACTCAGAATGGGGACTATTAGGACACAAGTAAAAAAGCCCCAGTTCAAAATGGGCTGTGGCCTTCTCCAGTTTTTTCCTATACTAGGAAATGCCCCCGGTGAATATGAATTCTGATTGTAGCATTTAGTCTGGAAAGAGTAAACTACATTTTCAATTCAGGTTGTGTTTCCACAACATTCCTAGGAAGAAAGGCTAAAAATATCACTTTTCTCTGGGAAGACTAATCTACCTTTTAGTTACATTTCCCAGGAGGGTTTGAACCTTCTTATGCAAGTTGTTTCTTCTTCCCCTCTTTCAAAACTCACTTTCAGAACTTGTCTGAAAACTCACTTTCAGAACTTGTCTGAAAACTCACTTTCAGAACTTGTCTGAAAACTCACTTCCGCATCGGTCCTTCCAGTCTAACTCTTTCAGAATACAGTCACTTGGCAACACTCATGAATGCTCTACGTTGTCAAGTTTAGCCTCCTGACCTAACAAACCTATTTCTCACTGGGCATTGAAGCATTAGCACTTAAATTAGAATATTTGTATATTATTTTTCTTTAAATGGTAAAGTCTTTGAAGGAGGGTTCTTTCAGTAAGTGCTAATAAACATAATGGTTAAAGTGTATAGAGTACTTACTCTGCCTGTGAATCTGGGAAAGAATACACACACACACACACACACACACACACATACACACACACACACACACACACACACACACTTATTCATTAAGAACACAGAGCCAGGAATTCATCACAGGTTGTACTGACTCTATAGTCCCAGCTCTGGGAATCATACTCAATAAAGATGGCCTGTTAAGCCACATCTGACTAATCTAGCAGTGAGTTCATCTGTCTTGCTCACTGATTTATCCCCAGAGTCTAGAAGAGTGTCAGCACACGGCAGGTACACTACTCATACTTTTGTTGCAGGAGTTGTTGGTACCTCCACACAAGTATAGCTATGCTATAGAAATAGAGGCAATCATACGGAAAGAAACCTCTCTACTCCTATTAGTAGGCTGAACTGTCTAAAATTGCCTATATTCAGAATTTTCAACCTACAGAGGTGGCAGTTTCATACAGTTTAATATCATACAATTGCTAAAAGGACTTAAAGTTGATAAAAGGCTCAGCTTTTTGCTGCTTGATTTGTTTTTAAAAAAGATTTGTTTGCTTCATGTCAGAAAGCCTCAGATTCCTGCTGTAGCCCTTGGTTTCTGCCCAGGACGGTGCATTACTGTGTTTCTTTCACTATGTTTTCCTGGCCTGAGTGGCTGTCTGATGTTGCAATACTTTGTTTCAGTAGGCATGATTTAAGTTCTTTTTCCATGAAAGGCCACTGATGCTTGGGACTGGAGGTGTAGCTTCTCCCAGAATCCATTATTTACCATGTCTCAAAAATTTGAAGTCCAGGAACCAGATTTCTAAGTCCTTCTTCCTCAGTGATCTGCTTTGTGGCCTAGATTAAGCCACCTTTGCAATCTCGGTTTCTGTCTTGATAAAGTGTGTCTGAGGCAGTGCACATGTCTGTCCAAAGAGTCCTGAGAACCATATTATTTGATCCTATCTCCACTCTGTGGCATGTCCTGAACTGATCCTCTAATTTTCTTATCCCCTCTTCAGTGTCCTCTTTGTGAATTTCCCAACTCATTTGAGCTCGGAAAGGTATAGTTACCTTGCTGTGTGAGGTGGAAGAAAGGGCCTGAGTCACTAACTGCCATCTATGGTTTTCACCCATCTCCCTCTGTTCAGCCATGTCCTACCTTTAAACCCTCAACCTACAAAGTGACATTCCACCTCACTTGCTTGTCAGTAGATTCTCTGCAGGCTCGCAGGATGTAAAAGTCACTTTCCACCATTTCACTTCCACTTGCCTTTTTCTACAAATGTGTTGGTCTCATATCTGTTCCATTGTCTCCTGTTCCATTCTTTTCAGCCTTGTGGGTTTATAATCTGCCTATTTGTTTTAAATTCATTTACTCTCCTTTTAGTGGGGCTTCAGGAGAGAGAAGAAATAAAGACATGTGTTCAATCTGTGCATAGATCAAAAGTCATTGAAACATATTTTTTAAAATAATAGCCCTGCAAGGTATGGATTAGTAGGCTTGTTTTACAGATAAAGACACCAAGACTCAGACAGATTCAGTAAATTGCCTGAGAGCTCACAGCTAAGTACCAGAGCTGTGATTCATACCTATGTTTAATTGAGTCTAAAGCCCGTGCGTGCCCTTTAGCAGCACAGAATCCTACCTGCCATAGTTACCTGAAGAGAAGTCAGATGACCACTATTAGGGCCAGTCCTAAGAAGACACATGATTCAAGTCATGCAAGATCTAGACCACCCTGAAGTGCCTTCCAACTCTGGTTGTATTGTTTCCTTTTGCTTTGATAATCAAAGCAAATGGGTGACAGAGATATTTTTAAGCAAAGATAATTGACTTAATATCATTTTAGCTGGAATTTTTTTTTTTTTTTTTTTTTTTTTGGGACAGAGAGAGACAGAGCATGAACGGGGTAGAGGCAGAGAGAGAGGGAGACACAGAATCGGAAACAGGCTCCAGGCTCCGAGCCATCAGCCCAGAGCCTGACGCGGGGCTCGAACTCACGGACCGCGAGATCGTGACCTGGCTGAAGCCGGACGCTTAACCGACTGCGCCACCCAGGCGCCCCAGCTGGAACATTAAATAGTGCTCAATTAAAATCCTGGGAGAGAGACATAAGGAAGAAAACTGAACTGAGTAATGCATAGTACCTAATTATAAATCTGTCTACAGATACAATTAGCCCATGGTCATATACAAGGAAGAAAATGTATGTTTAGATGACTCCATGGTGAAGCCTTTACTTAAGTGCCCTGTGTCATAAAGCATGCTGATAGCACTCAGCCAAAACCACTGAAGGAATGAATTATATACCATTTGTTTATATTTTAAGATTCACAGTTGACAAGCATTATTGCACATGTGATCATCTTGCTTATATTAAAATGATGCAATGGAAAATATAAAATGTAATACTTGAAGTGTTCCAGAGGAAAAAAAAGCTGGGGGCAGAAATGGTGGTCACAGGGACTCCAATAATGAAAAGCTGAATGCTGTATCTTTCAGGAGTATACAAACATAATATAAACTCTTATATGACTTTACTCAGATGTTAATAAGAATAAGTTAATCAGTTAACAACTTATTGTTATATCACAATTAAGGGACAAGAAAAATGAAGAGTAAGAAAAAACAAGAAAGTATGATATGAATCTTCAAGTATATTGCAATATGTTTGAGGCTAACCAAAAAAGAGGCTAATCTCAGTAAATGAGAAGAGAACAATTCAAGAGTCTATAGGTTTGTTCTAACTTTTGGGAAGACTCAAATTTATACAAGTCCTTAAAAGTCAGATCCAGGAACTTAGACTTTTCCTCTAATTAATTTTATTATACATTTTTTATTGTAAAAATAATTAAGGAAACATAAACCAGGGGGTACTTGGGTGGCTCAATCAGTTAAGTGTTTGACTCTTGCTTTTGGCTCAGGTCATGATCTCATGGTTCATGGCTTCGAGTTCCTTGTCAGCCTCTGCCCTGGCAGCAAGGAGCCTGCTTGGGATTTTCTCTCTTCCTCTCTCTCTGCCCCTCCCCCACTCATGCTGCCTCTGTCTCTCTCAAAATAAATAAATAAACTTTAAAAATTAAAAAAAAGCATAAACAAGGAAAATAAAACTAAGATAAAATTACCCCCAAATCCCAACACAGTTAATTTAGTGATATATAGCTTTATTGATAGCTCTGTAATGTACATGTGATTTTGTAAACACATTTTCCATATAACGTTAGGATCTTGAGCATTTTTCTATGTCAGTATGTATGTAGTGGAAATCTTTCAAAGAGATAAGAAAAGGAAGAGAAAAATGTGGGGAAGTGATTGGCTAGGTCTCACAGTATGTGGGGTTATGCTGGGCCTGAAGAGTGTGCAGGATTTAGACAGACAGAGGATGACACTTTCCAGAGAGAACACCAATGTGAAAAACTTCAGGGAAGGGGATGGAACATGGCTCATGCATGGCCCACTGGGGAGACCTGCCCTGGGAGATAGCTGGCATCCTCTGTAGAAGGGTGGGTGAGGCTAGAAGAAGGCAGGCTGGCAAAGGGAAGTTTTAGGACAACTTTGCTTCCTCCTCTCTGAGCATCAAACAGGGAGGAATGGATTTGAATCAGCCAAATGGGAATACCTTTCCTAAAAAAGAGAATTGTTGAAAGTGATGTGCAGTGGTGAGAGGAGGGGTTTTCTAGTTAATCTATGACATTGTCAAGACTCTTCCGTTGTTCAGCAACAGAAAAAACCCAGGGCACTAGCTAAAACAAAAAGATGGGCAGGTCAGTTCCCAAGATATAAGAGACTTTCCAGGACTAGAGCTGGAATGCAACTGGACCTCACTTGAGCTGGCAACTCATAGCTAGAGGGCTACAGGCAAGCTGGCCTTCCTCTATCTCCATCTCACCTCCCTGCTTTCCTTGTGGATCTGCCAGATTTTCCTCTGCAGGTTGGACTGCTGGAATGTCAGTTGCCACAGTGAATCCTAGGTCTATAAGCTCCATGTCCCAGTTATACTACTTAGAATTTTTTTTTTTTTTTGCTGTCTCCTTCTTAATTTCTTTGTCTGGTCCCACCTCCCAATGAGGAAAGCAAACCTGTTTGGGTCAGTTCAGGTCAGGTCTACCCTTGATCCAGTCAACTGTGAGAGGGAGGAAGGGACTGAGTAATGGGGCCCTATTAGCCCCTGGGATGCTATTCCAGAGGAGGAAGAACTGGAACAGGCTGATAGGATTCTCCAAATGTCCTTGGTATGTACTCTCAGCTCTCTCCTCTCCAGAAATTAGTGGATCTCTCTGCCTCTCTCTCTTTTTTAATTTAATATTTATTGATCTATTTATTTACTTAGAGAGAGAGAGAGCATACACATGTACTCTCAGGGGAGGGGCAGAGAGAGAGAGGGATAGAGAGAATCCCAAGCAGCCTCTACAGCAGAAATCTTGAGATCATGACCTGAGCCCAAATCAAGAGTCTACTGCTTAACCAATTGAGCCACCCAGGCGCCCCTTGAAATTAGTGAATCGCTTATGTTTTGGGTTTTTAATAATCAAGATTATGCAAGTGCCCAAAATGACTTTGAGTATTAAAACCAAAGACATAATGTTCCTCAACCAAAGGAAAGGAAATATGGACACATGATGAGCTCACAGGCCATTGAAGAGCTTCTTAGAAAGAGCACATTGTCCTGATATGACAATCGGAGTCTGAAACAACAGAAATATACAGAAAAAACAAAAATAAAACTAAATCCAACACCATTAACTATGTAATGTGAAGTGATTTGCACCAGGTAGATCACAAAAGATGACCAAAGAGAGATGGTTTTAGGTATATGTTGTCACACAAAATCTTGCTCGGCACAATGGCTTTACTTGCTTGGTTAAATCTTACCCAAGTATTTGTCCTATCGTGTGGTTTGGGTGTGGTTGTAAAAGTCTGGTTGAGTCATGCTGATGACCAATTGTGGCTTTTTTTCCCACTACAGTGAAGAAATATGGCCTGCTCAGCATATCAGCCCAATCTAAATACCTTCAGGATATGCTATCGGAGAGTTATTAATGGGTAAAAGACATGCTGAGAGAAGAAATGAGGGCAAGGCCCAAGGAAAATTCAGATGACTACTTTTTGAGTAGGAGGGGTAGATTGGGATATACAGATAGAATAAGATCATTTGAAAATCTTCTATATCATAAGAATGTAATAACTCTTATAAATAAAATTTGATTCCCATGAACCACTTGGTAAATCAGAAAGAAACAACACATTAAAGGATTGGTCTAGCTTTGCTAAGCATTTGAAGTGAGCTGTTTGCTGTGCAGAGAACTGGGCTGGTAAAATTTCTATGTAGATATGTAGATATTTCTATGTAGATATGTAGGTAAATTTCTATGTAGATAATTAACTCAGTAAAGTGGTATTTATGAGTGGGAGAAGAATGGAAGAGAAAAGCAGATTTTAAGGTATAACTTGATTTTCAGAGATACACTTGCCAGGCAGAATATGAAATTGTATGACTCAGTTTCCTGTGTGGCATCCAGGTCTCAAGGGCCATAAAAAAAAAATGCCACTACCCTAGGATGAGAACAACTATAGGACTATGGGTCTGGTATATTTATTATCATGAATACATCATCCCAAACTCATTTTCTTTGTTGCCTAGCAAAAGCTGGAATTATTTCAAATAACCTGCCTTTCTTTCAGAACAAACACAAATGAAACAAGTATTTCAATTAGATTCATATCCTAAGGAAATAATGAAAGAACCCATTCTTGGGAATGAAAACATTAGGGTGAATTCTGGCTTCCCACTAAGTCAAAGTTGTGGGTCTGGATCAGGCCTTTCCTAGAGGACTGCTCAGCTATGAATGACACTATGGTCTGGTGAATGTCTAGAATGCTGGCTAAATGGGAATAGATCTAAAACATGCATCAAATGGATAGGACTGAGATTCAGCCAAAAATGATTTGTGCCTTCCAGAGGATACTCTGGGGTTAATTTTTTTTTTTTTAATTTTTTAAAAGTAATCTCAACAACCACCATGGGGCTCAAACTCACAACCTCAAGATCAAGAGTCACATACTCCACTAACTGAACCAGCCAAGAGCCCTTGGGATTTAGTTATTAAATTAATAACAACAAAAATGCAACATAATAATTGCAACCAACACAATTATCATACAGGAAGCACCATGCTACGTGCTTTAATACGTCACTATATTCAGCCTCCAGAATAACCCTAGGAAGTACATAGTCAGTTTTATCCACAGGTAACAGATAAGGGAACTGAGTTTCAGGGTAATTGAATAACTTGCTCAAGTTACAGAGTCAATAAGTGGCAGAGTTGGGATTTGAACCCAGCTGTGTGGATCTAAAGCTTGAATGCTTACCCATTATGCTGCTGTATTGCCAAAATATAATGGCCTCCAGAAAATGGAAGTGACATTCACTTTGGTGTTTACTTGGTTCTTTTCTTTACTTCTCTATAGGAATTCTGATTCAAGTATATATTTATAAAAAAATATCTACTTCTAATTCTTTTCTTAAATGAATTTTAAATTTTAGAATAGTTTTAAATTTACATGAAAGTTGCAAAGATACCATAGAGTTCTCATTAGTCTGCTCTAGTTTCTCCTGTTGTTAACATTGTATATTGCCTTGGTACATCTGTCACACCTAATGAACCAATGCTGGTATGTTACTATTGACTACACTCCATACTTTATTGAACTTAGTTTTCCTTTGATGTCTCTTTTCTGTTGCAGGATCCCATCCAGGACACCTTATTGCATATGGTCATCATGTCTCATTAGGCTCCTCTGTGCTGTGACAGCTTCTCAAACCTTTCTCATTTCTGATGACCTTGATGCTTTTATTTATTTATTTATTTATTTTATTAATTTATTTATTTTGAGAGAGACATCGACAGCATGAATGGGGGAGGGGGAGAGAGAAAATCCCAAGTAGGCTCCACACTGCTGTTTTTTTTTTTTTTATTAACTTGTTTTATTTTTTATTTTTTTAAATTTACATCCAAATTAGTTAGCATATAGGGAAACAATGATTTCAGGAGTAGATTCCTTAGTGCCCCTTACCCATTTAGCCCATCCCCCCTCCCACAACCCCTCCAGCAACCCTCAGTTTGTTCTCCATATTTATGAGTCTCCTCTGTTTTGTCCCCCTCCCTGTTTTTTATTATTTTTGTTTCCCTTCCCTTATGTTCATCTGTTTTTGTGTCTTAAAGTCCTCATATGAGTGAAGTCATATGATTTTTGTCTTTCTCTGAATAATTTCACTTAGCATAATACCCTCCAGTTTCATCCACATAGTTGCAGATGGCAAGATTTCATTCTTTTTGATTGCCGAGTAATACTCCATTGTCTATATATAAACCACATCTTCTTTATCCATTCATCCATCGATGGACATTTGGGCTCTTTCCATACTTTGGCTATTGTTGATAGTGTTGCTATAAACATAGGGGTTCATGTGTCCCTTCGAAATAGCACACCTGTATCCCTTGGATAAATGCCTAGTAGTGCAATTGCTGGGTCGTAGGGTAGTTCTATTTTTAGTTTTTTGAGGAACCTCCATACTGTTTTCTAGAGTGGCCGCACCAGCTTTCAGTGCCACCAACAATGCAAAAGAGATCCTCTTTCTCCGCATCCTCACCAACATCTGTTGTTGCCTGCGTTGTTAATGTTAGCCATTCTGACCTTGATGCTTTTAAAGAATATTGCTCAGATTTTGTAGAATGTCATTCATTTTGGGTTTGTCTGATGATGTTTTTCTAGTTGGAGGTTATGGATTTGGGAGAAGGGCCATAAAGGTAAAGGATCATTCTTATAACATCATATCAAGGGTATATATTATCAACAAGATTTATCACGGATAATGTTAATCTTGTTCATCCAGCGGTTGTAGTATTAGTTTCCTCCACTGTAAAGTTACTTTTTTATACTTTTCCATGTTCTTTGGAAGCAAGACACTAGATAAGCCCACACTCAAAGGGGTAAAGAGTTCAGCTCCACTTCCTTGAGGAGGGACTATATATAAATTAGTTGGAGTTCTTTTGTATGGGCTGTTTGCCTTTTCTCTCTTATTTACTTATTCAATCAGATATTTATATCAGTATGGAATTGTAGATTTTTATGTTATACTTTTTGTTATAATCTAATACTGCATTATTTATTTTGTTCCTCTAATTTTTCCAGCTTTGGCCATTGGGAAGTCCTTCAGGTCAGCTCCTGTTTCCCTTTGACTTGCTTTTGTTTTTGAACACTCCCTTACTTTCTGGCACTACAAAATGCTCCGGGCTCAGCTTGTGTATACCTTGCCCCTATGGTAGAGTTAGCCATTTCTTCAAGGAATTCTGATTCCTTGGAAATTCTGATTATTGGAAAATGGCATTAGAAACCAAGATCTGGGTGCTGGGTGTGATCATCGCTATGGGAATATCAGTGCTTCTGGGACAGAGATCAAAGGATAGAGCTGGGAAATATATGTATGTAAACAAACCCATGTTTACACACATGTCTATAATCATTACTGTATCTATCCATCTGTATTTTAAGTTTAATATGAGTTCATACTGATGTCTCCAACTCTAATACATACCACAGATTCATTCTAGACTTCTCCTTTGCTCATTTGTAATTTTCTACTCCAAAAGTGAGAAAAATGGACCCAATCAAATGCTACTATTTATTTATTTGTTCAAGCCCAGCTTATACATAGAGTAGTTTCAGAATTCTTAATTTTTACTACTGTCTTTACCACCAAAACACTTTATCAACCGTACAGAGTTTATGTAAAGTTCCCTTTCTGTCTTTAGTCTTATAGTCTCTAGTCAAAACGCTGTTCTCCAAAGTTACTTAATTCTTTTTAAAAATTATTTTTTGTTATGAAAACAATATAGTTTTATTGTTGAATATTTGGAAAATAGAACAAAATTTAAAGAATCTTCCATAATCCTATATTAACCACTGTTAAATTTTTGGTTCATCTTTCTCCTCTTTCACTGTGGATATGTATATATGGACATCAATACAATTATATATCTATAATAATAATTATATATAAAATAATATAAAATAATTACATATATATATATATATATATATAAATCTACCTACTTGTAGTGCTTTCTATATAAATGTATATCTTTATAAGTATCAGAGGAGCAATGTAGTGACTATACAGCAGATTTAGAGATGATTCTATCACCAATTCTTAAGCTGAAACTTGGTGAATAGAAAATAATTCTATATTTCAGGGGAGCTAAAATATTTCTAACATATTTATGTCTGGTGATATAATTTTCTTTGATAATAGAACTTATGTTCTTTAAGTTGTCTAGACATCGGACTAACCTCATGTATCTTTGATAGGGCCTGGATATCAATCATATCAAGACTAATCTGTCTAGAGAATGCTTCAAGGGCAACTATCCTGCTTTTATTGACCAAAAAGGATCTCTGAGCTGGAGATACCCAAGTGTCAGGCACTTGGGTCTCCTGGTATGTGCTTGCTTATAGGTGAAGACAATTCACTAACCCAAAAAGGTGAATGGCAGAGGAAACTCCAAGAAAAATTAACTTTTTTTTTTTCTCTCAAATGTGGTTTCATATGTCCTTAGAAACATGGATGAATGTTTGGTTGAGATTTTACATCTCTATTACATAGAGTACAGAAGTCACTGTGGCCTCTATAATTTTAGGGATAGATCCTAGTGCTTAACCACTTTGATCACAAGTATGGGTCCAGAAACTTCATGCTAAATCCTTCACTTTTCATATGACCTCATTGACTTAGAGTGATTTTCATTTTTCTCAGATGAATAGGATGAACAGGTCTAGAAATAGAAGCTGTATAATGTTAGCATTGATCTATTGATGCTGGACATGAAACAGGACCAAGAGCCAAGACATGGATTGAAAATAAAAAGGTGAAAAAGCTGTCAAGAAGGCATGAGCCACCTCCCTGGCCCAGCATGTCTAGTGGATGGCTGTTGATTTTTGGCAATAATTTCAGTAGGTGCTATAGTAGAGAGAAAGATATGAAGAGGAAAAGGGATTTAAAAATGCTGTAGTGGTAAAAGGCTTGTCTTCACCTTATGTATGGTTTATTTGGAAAGAAACTCTTGGAATTAGATGGAGCTGGTATGAAATATTGAGACCCATGAAGGTCTCATGGGCCAAGAGGCCCATGGAAGGTGACAGACTCCTTAGCGTTATTGATAATGGCCATAAATAGTTCCTGTTGGCAGGTATAAGTGTCCTTATTGTGTTCTTATTGGGTATACCAGAATAGAGTGGTTTGAGCTCGTTGATCAAAAGATAAAGGCAGGAGGAAACTTAAGCTGCCTTGCATGACCCCAACCTGATGCACTCTGACACAAAATACCCAAGGCATTTAGGAAGATCTCCAGGGTCTTCTGAAGGGTGTCAACAGTTTTTCTAAAAAAAGAGAAGTAGTTGAGGTGAGTGGCCCAGGAAGGCCACTGCTTACAGTTGTCCATTTTGTACAGTGCATAAAAATACCCAAATGAGGAGCCTTACCTCTTCCTTCAAATCGTTTTTCAACTTAGTCTCAAGAGAATTTTTCCTGTAAGAAAATTACCCAAAGAAAATGAATAAACACATTGAAATCCTGTTAAAAAATAAGAAAGAAAAAATTTTTAAAGCTTATTTATTTCTTTAGAGAGAGTAAGTGTGAGCGAGGGACAGGGAGAGAAAGAGAATCAGGCTCCATGCACTGTCAGTACAGAGCCCTATGTAGGGCTTGATCCCATGAACCGTGAGATCATGACCTGAGCTCTTAAATCAAGAGTCTGCAGCTTAACTGACTAAGCCACTCAGGCACCCTTAAAGATTTTTTTAAAAGCAATCTCTACATGAAACGTGGGGCTCAAACCCAGAACCCTGAGATCAAGAGTCACATGCTCCACTGACTAAGCCAGCCAGGTGCCTCTATTGGGTTTATTTTTAAAGTTATTCTTCTGGGGAGATACCTTTGCCCTAACTCTCAAATGTTCATAAAGCCAGGCCAGTCTTCATCGGCTTAACGTTACTTTACGGTCCTGAATTTCTCTGGTTACTGATCCTACAACAGTTCACCTGGAGAAGTTATTTGCAAATGTCTCAAGAAGCTGAATTCATTGACTCAGGGACCAGGATCATTTAAATGCAACACTGGAATGCTGGAAAGCCACATTCCAGAAAGGTAATATAAATTTGTGGTTATATAGGACACTGTGGAGTTAAAAAATCCCCCAAATAGCTGTGTGAATGTACCAGCTGAGTCGACTGGGGCAAACTATCCAGCCTCCCTGTGCCTCAGTTTCTCATTTGTGAAATGGAACTTACCTTATATGATTGCTACAAAAATTAACTGAGAAAAGAAATATAAAATATTTAGGCTTGCACCCAGCACACAGGAAACATAATAAAACTACATTAATCTTAGCACAACTTATGTTGGGCTGACTTAAGACATAATTGACCAGGCATTCAGCTTTATTTATTTACGTTTTTATTTATTTATTTTGAGAGAGAGGGGTACCTGGGTGGCTCAGTTGGTTAAGTGTCCAAAACTTGATTTTGGCTCAGGTCATGCTCTTGTGGTTTCATGGGTTCAAGTCCTACATCGAGCTCTGCACTGACTCTGTGGAGCCTGCTTGAGATTCTCTCTCTCTGTCCCTCTCCAACTTGCATTCTCTGTATCCTCTCAAAATAAATAAATTAAAAAAATTATATTTTGAGAGAGAGAAAGAGAGGGCATGAGTAGGGGAGGGGCAGATAGAGATGGAGAGAATCCCAAGCAGGCTCCGTGCTCAGCACCAAGCCCCATGCAGGGCTCTCATGACTGAGATCATGACCTGAGCCAAATGAAGAGTCAGACACTCAATTGGCTGAGCCACCCAGGCACCCCACATTCATCTTCTTCTAAAGATTACTTTGTTCACTTCTGTAGAACTGCATCATTTGCATAAAGAAAGATGCTCATCTTTATATTGGGGAGAAAGGGCATTAATTTACTTTATTAAACTGTAATATAATTTTGTGGGTTTTTTTGTGACTTTGCATTTTGATTCTCATTAACTGAAAGTTTATAAAAAACATAGTATGAACAATTCCTAACATATGAAAAGATGGCTCATTTTCTTTTATTAAGAGAAATGCAAATTAAAATTATACTTCATTACTATTTTTCTACCTCTCAGAACTGGTAAAGGTTAAAAAAAATATGAATCCTACATAATTCATGAGGTGAAAAAACAGACATTCAAATTATTATCAGTATCTATCAAAATTGCTAATGTACCTACCCTTTAACCCAGCAAAAACTCCAAACATGTATATGACAGACATATTTGCACGTATACAAAATGGTCCATGAGCAAGGCCATTGTTTTTCACTGAAGTATTGTTTTTAATAAGAACATTTGGAAACAACCTAAATTTCTATTAATAGGGTATTCATCAAATAAATTTTGGTACATACAATCATAAAATAAGAATAAGAATGCTCTTTCTGTATTACTATGTAATGTTCTTCGTGGTATATTCAGTAAAAAAGCTAAGTGCAGAGCAACATGAAAAAAAAGCTATTTGGCTAAAAGGGGATGAAAAAGAAATGCATATGCTTGAATATGTATCAAATTCCTATGGAAGATGCACAGGAAACCACTCACATTAGTTGTCTTTTAGATGAGGAACAGGTGGCTGGAGGACAGGATGAGAGGAAATTTTGCTGTATTTACCTTTTTAAAATCTTTAATATGTAAATGAATTACATATTTAAAAATTAAATAATTTAAAATATACCTCATTGGTCAAGAGAAGATCCTTACTTACCCCCAATTTTGGTGGTAGTTTTAAACTTAGGCTTTGATGTAATAATAAAAAAAAATCTGTTTCCTAAGGTTTAAGATTTTAGATAGAAATTATTTCACAATGAACTTTTTCAGTGTGACATGAAACTAAAATTTTCTTACTATTTAAAACATTCTTCATGATAATTGTCATTGGCATTTGAGCAGCCTTTCCACATTGAAAAGGAAAAATAAATAAGTGTATTCCATATACATAATGTTTAAAAATAGTAGGAGTCAAAGACTATTCATGAAATTGATGTCAGTAATTGCAAATTTCTCTACCCACCAAGAATCAGGTATCCTCTAGGGTTCAGGATGGAGAGTGATACCACTCCCTCTGAAATGCTATTTTCTGTCCTAATCTGAGCCTGCAACACTTTTATATTCATAGTTCCAGCCTTGCACACACAGAGAGACAACAGACTGGAAAAACCCCAGGAGGATTCTGATCTATTCCAGTACTGCCCCCTCCCAAGATGCAGCTGAAGCTGAGCCTTCCAAGAGTGACCTGTTGTTGGGTATGGCGGCTCCAGAGCGGAGAACTTGTCATCCTCCACACTTGTGCAAATATCTTATGGGGATGCCAGCAGTCATATTTGACCCCTTTTTCCCGCTGGTCACAACCACCACTGATTCAAAGTGGTACATAAAACTCTTCCTTATAAATTTACATTTGAAAGTATTTCCAAATGTTGTCCAGTCTTTCATTCATTCAACATTTCTCTTCCATATTTTCCTTTTTTCATAGTTTTATGTTTTCATTTCCTTCATCTCAAATCCAACAAATCATTTTAATACTAGATCAGCAGGAATAATCTAAATATATCTGAAGAATTCTATTTTATTTTTTAATTTTTGCCAAACAAAAACAAACTGCTGGGCATATTGAGGAATTAGAGAAAGCTTAAGAGAAAAATGGGAAATGCCTATATTTCAATAGGTTTTTAAGCCTAAATTCAGAATCATATCCTTCAATACAATGTCAGAATGGACAAGCCTTTGTGAACACTTGATTTTTTCCTGTTATTAATAATGCCGTTCATTCACTGAGTGGCACTATGTGCCAAGAGCTTAACATGGTTTACTGTATTCAACTTTACACCAACCTATAAGATACATCTTCTACTCATTATCAGATGAGGAAACAGGCTCAGGAAGGTTAAGTCACAGAGCTTATTTATGATGGGGTTGAGACTTTAAATAGTGAGTAATAACTATCATAGAGTGCTTACTAAGCATCAGTCTCTGGAGAGAGTACTTTCCATAATTTGTACATAGCAAACCTAACAAGGTTGGTACTATTATTATCCTTTTGCAGATAAGGAGACCTGAGTCATAAAGAGATCAAGTTAGAAATCGAAGCCTGTTTGACTCTCAAACTCCTGCTCCTTCCAGACAGCTATATACCTGAACCAAATGGAAATTAACATTTCTAAGAGTAAAGATTAGTTATTGAGAGAAACTACAGTTTTAGGAGACAGTAGTGAGATGAGATGGAATTGATGATAGGGAAAAGTAGAAGAAATTAAGCCATCTAAATTGATCTATTATGTGCCAAGTTGAAGAATCTTTAAAATTACCTGAAGCAGAAGCAATTTCTAACTAAGTACACAAGAGAGTCCTTTAATGTTTGAAAGAGGCATCTCAATGGCAGTAGCCTAGTCTTGGAGTAGCTGGAGAAATTGGTGGTGAGCATCTGTTCCTGATTTCCACTAGGTCAGAACAAATGCATGGAACTTAAGTCACAATGAGAGATACTTCAGTGCACTATAGGAAAGATTTTCTGATGTGAAGGTTGCTTTGGAATTGAAAGTTACTAAGGAGATTATAAACTCTGTATCTAGAAACTTTAAAATATAGCTTTAAATCAGTCTAGGATGGCTTGCACCTTATCCTGCCTCAGCCTAGAGAGCTGGGTTCTAACCAATCAAAATCCTGTCCAACCTCCTAATTCTATATATAGTCTCCAAATCCCATTCAATTCTGAGAGTGACTGTATCTAAGCTTTCCTTCAATATATGCATGGCAACATCTACTCCTTCCAGGCTTTCTCATACCTCCCCCTCAAACTTTGGAATTGGAAACAAAGAGAAAAGCAAAGTCCATGTAATTTGCTCCTACCTCCTATTATTTCTCTTTCTACATATATTTCCCCATAACATCTCAACACAATGCTTCTCTCAGGTCAAGAAGTTTTAAACATCCTCTCCCTGTAGAATATCAAGATCCTTTCTAAGTACGTTGTCTGCTCAATTCCTCCATCTATGGTATCAGAGCCTACTCAGATTACAAGGTGTTGCTCTAGTCATAAAGCCTCTGAAGATCATCCTCTGTTCAGAATTTCTATGGTACTCAAAGTCTGAATCACAAAGTTCAGTGCTGAGTCACACTGTGATTCTCTGGCATTATGCAATATCTACCCTTCCAACTAGATTATGAGTTCTTTAAGAAACCTTGCCTAATGCTTTGTTGAATCCTCAATATTGCTGAACAGTCTGAACGCAAATATTTGTTTTTAACCACCCATAATTTTGTGGGCTTATTTTCACCCTTGTGGTCTTTTGAGCTTAGAAATATCAAATAGATTAAAAATGTTGGCCCAGTAGTGTATATCAGACATTGGTCAAAAAATGTAAACTATGTTGGGCACAAAATATTTCATTTCAGAGGGAGCACTACTCAATGTTTTTACTGATGGGATTTGGAATAGAGGCGCCATTGACACTCAGGAAATGAGGCCACCTACATTCTCTCCAACTCCAGATCTCTGGGCCCCTATTTCAATATAAGAATCTATTGTGCTTGACTCCATTTATCTGAAATTTATGTTGGAAAGTGTGCCAAATACTGAAGAAGAAGGAAGAGAAGGAGAACTAACATGTTGAACAACTATTTGTCAGGGAATTTAAGTTCACAATTTCACATAATCATCACAACAGCTCTTATTGTAGATACTGAATTTCATGGAAATTAGATAATGTGCACAGGTAAATGAATAAAACAACAAAAAATTAACCCCCTCCTGTCTCTGATCCCTATGATAAAGGTTAAACTGATCTTAAAGCACAGTAAAGAGCAAAATGGAATATGCACACTCTGCTAAAGAAATTTGCACATTCTTATAACATCAAAATATTTCTTTGTGCCCTTATAAAAGATTATTAAGTACATAATGTAGTCAGTTAACACAATCATAGTATACACAGTATAAAATTTGATTTGCTCAAGGAATTTATACTACCAGGCCAGCCTGAACTCAGAAACATATTAAGAAAATAAAGAAATAATTTCTCCCCATTTGCAAAGCAGTTTGGGGGAATTAGGAGCAGTCATAAGTTGTTCTAAATGGTTGGAAAATGAGACAAGAGATGTACACTGGCTGTGATTAAAAGGAAAGGAATAGATTTTAAGAGAGGGAAAACTGAGATGCTCTCTCCCAGGATGACCAGTGGAGAGTGTGCTTCTGAGTGAAGTTGAGCTTTTCCCTAAGATTTCCAAGAAGACATCAAACATTCATCTCCAGCTCCATTCCTAGACTTTGCTACTTCCATCCATGTTCTTGGGCTCAAAAAATTGAAACATTATCACCATGGACTTTTTCCCCTTCTTCAAATTTAACCAGCCACTATGTCCCAAGAGTTCTGAATTTCTAACACCTCTCACATCGTTTCCTTCTTTCCCATTTCCACATCTATTAACCTACATCGGATTCATTTCCTCACAACCATACTGCAGCAAGTTCCTGTCTTGGCCTACACCTCCCCAATCCAAATCAGTTATCGATCTTCTTCCAACATTGGTGGAACCATCCTCATGGTGACACTCCTTTTTGTGTGGGGAGTGAAATACCAGCTCCAGTCTCTGCTCCACCTGTATCTTCAGCCTCATTCCCCACTCTTCCCTCTCCCTAGAATTCCTAAATGGTATTTTCAGTCTTACTGAAAACCCTCAGTGGTGGCAATTATTTCTTCCTTTCTCTGTTCTGTAAACATTTACTGGGTCTCAATTCTCTTCCATTGGTGTATATTTCTATCTGTATGCCAGTGCCCCTAAGTAAGTCTTGGGGACAAAAAAAGTAAACAGAACACAGTCTCTGTCCACATGCAAGGGAAATTGACATTATACAAATTTGGGCCTTTTGGTATATTGTGGTGGGTATTAATAATACAAGTCTATGCCCAGCAGAGAGAAAACACTGAATGAAGAATTATCAGTTCTCACTTGGGGGAAGTGAAGTTCAGGGAAAGTTTTACATAGGAGAAAATGTTTACTCCGAAAATCAAGAAAACAATTCCATTTACAATAGCATCAAAAGAAAAAGAAACACTTAAGAAAAAATTTAAGGAATTACAAAGGGGCACCTGGGTGGCTCAGCTAGTTGAGTGCCCAACTTCAGCTCAGGTCATGATCTCACGAGTTCGCGCCCTGTGTAGGGCTCTGTGCTGACAGCTCAGAGCCTGGAGCCTGCTTTGGGTTCTGTGTTTCCTTTCTCTCCGCTCCTCCCTCGCTTCTGCTCTGTCTCTCTGTCTCTCAAAAATAAATAAACATTAAAAAAATTAAAAAAAAGAACTACAAACCTCATATACTGAAAACTACAAAATAATCTTAAAAGAAATTAAAGATCTAAAAGAATGAAAAGGTATCCTGTGCTCATATATTGGAAGATTTACTATTATTTTTTTGGAAGATCTACTAGTATGGATACGGCAATACTACTGAAACTGATCTACAGGTTCAAAGCAATCCCGCTTAAATTTCCAATTGCAAGGGACACAGAATAGTCAAAACAATCTTGAAAAATAAGACCACAATTAGAGGACTCACATTTCCCAATTTCAAAACTTTAAGTCCACAGTAATCAAGAAAATGTGGCACTGGCATACAGATAGAAATATACACCAATGGAAGAGAATTGAGAGTCCAGAAATAAGCCCATACATTTATGATCAACTGCATTTTGATGAGAACGCCAAGAAGATTCAGTGGGGGAAAGAATAGTCTTTTTTACAAATGGTCAGGAACATAAATGCATATGTACTTCTTTCTCACACTATAGACCAAAGCTAATACCAGATGGATCAAAGACCTAATATAAGAGTTAAAACTATAAAACTCTTAGAAGAAAAAATAACTAAGTAAAACTCTTAGAAGAAACACAATACCTACAAGACCTGATGTCAGTCAGTGGGTTTTTAGATAGCAGTAAAATGGGGTTTTAGATATGAATAACAAAAATAGAGGCATCTGGGTGGCTCAGTCGGTTAAGTATCTGACTTTGGCTCAGCTCATGATCTCATGCTTTGTGAATTCGAGCCCCACATCGGGCTCTGCGCTGACAGCGCAGAGCCTGGAGCCTGGTTTGGATTCTGTGTGTCCCTCTCTCTCTGACCCTCCCCTGTTTGCCCTCTGTGTCTCTGCCTCTCAAAAATAAATAAATATTTTAAAAAATAGGTGAATTTTTACTTCCAACCCACTAGAATGTCTATAATAATACTTAAAAAAAAAAAAGGCACTAGCAAGTATTGGCAAGGATGTGGGGACATTGAAATACTCATATGTTGCTAGTGGGGATGTAAAATGGTGAAGCTTCTGTGGAAAACATCTTGGCAGTTCCTCAAAATTGTAAATATAGAATTATCATATGACACAGCAATTCTGCTCCTAAATATATACCTGAGGGAATGAAAACAGGTGTTCACAGAAAAACTTGCATACAAATGTTCATAGCAGCATTATTCACAATAGCCAAAAAGTAGAAACAATCCAAATGTCTATCAGCTGATGAATAGATAAACAAAATTTGGTATATATACACAGTGGAATATTATTTGGCCACAAAGAAAAGTAAAGTATGGATCCATGCTACAACATACGTGAACTTTGAAAACCTTATGTTAAATGAAAGAAGCCAGACACAAAAAGCCACAGACTGTATGATTCTAAATTCAGTGTCCAGAATAGGCAAATCCATGGAGACAGAGGTAGACGAGTGGTCACCAGGGCATGGGAGTAGAGGAAAATTGAAACTAAGTGGTAACAGTTACTAGAGTTCTTTTTGAGGTAGTGAAAATGTTCCGGAATTAGATCATGGCAATGTTTAGTATGTTCAAAACATAGTGAATAAACTAAAAATCACTAAAGTATACAGCTTAAAATGGTGAATTTTATGTCATCTGAAGTTAATCTCATTTTTTAAAATGCTATTTAAAAAAGAGTAGTTACTTAAAGTGAATCTTGAAGAATAAGCAAGGAAAGGCCCTAAGAGTGGACAATGGAGAAATAAATCCCAGGAAGAGGATATCAAATGCACAACAGCAGAAGCAATATATTAAGTTCAGGACTCCACAAATGATTACAAAAACAAACAAACAAACAAACCCAACCCATAAGCATCAGTTGTAGGCTAAAACAAAACTTTTAAAGCATTTCTTTGTAAGTCAATACAATACTTCATTTCTTGTGCGATTAGAAGATGATTTTCTTCCCTACTGCATTTTTACCCCACTTTAATTTTTTTTTTTACATTTTATTTATTTTTGAGAGAGAGAGAGAGAGAGAGAGAGAGAGAGAGAGAGAGAGAGGCAGAGCACAAGTGGGGGAGGAGCAGAGAGAGAGGGAGCCACAGAATCTGAAGCAGGCTGCAGGCTCTGAGCTGTCAGCACAGGGCCCGACGCGCGGCTTGAACTCACAAACCATGAGTTCATGACCTGAGCCAAAGTCAGACACTTAACCGACTGAGCCACCCAGGTGCCCCATTTCCGCCCCACCCCCCCCAACTTTAGAAGTAACTTCATTGATCAATAAATAAAGGATGATTGTGTATCATCCCTCTGCCTGGAATGCTTTTCCACTGACTCTCCAGGCCTTTCTTATTTTCATATTTCTTATTCTTCAGGCCCAACCTAAGTGTCTTTTTCTGGAGAGGACTTTCCTAACCCCACCATTTAAGTGGATCCTACTTCTCACTTTTATTTTCCATCACTGCATTCTCTTAGTATCCTGCACAGGCAATTACGTTTACGTGCAGGTTTATGGATTTTAAATTTTTATTTCCCTCCCTAGACAGTAAGCTCTGAGGAAGGGAACATGACTGTTTTATTCAGTGATATGTCCCCAGTGCTAGGACATTGCTCCGTAAATATGAGTCAAAGGCAGGAAGCCTTGATAAGTAGATCAAACCTACCAGGTTACAGGCCTAGAGTTATCTGGCATTGCCTTGTTCTGGAGCTGACACTGTCGAGCCCAGTCCACAATATCCCAGGGTTAGCTGGTCTAGGGCTTGGCTGTGGTTTAACTCTGTGCAAAATTTATAGCAATTGATAGCAAAGAAATTCACCCCTGCCAGAGTCAACACCAATAAATGCTGTGACTCATGGCTCAGTTGCATTAGTCAAGGTTGGGCAGAATGAGACTGGGAGGACATTTCTCTAAGGCAGCAGAGGATTGGGTTTTGAAGATGAGAAGCGAGCAAACCCACGCTGCTTGAGTGAAAGGCTTGTGGGAGAGGAGTTGGGGGACGAGGTTGGAGTGCAAGGTTGAAGTATAAGAGCGTGAAATCAAACTCTTGTAACAGCCCTCTGATTTAACTCTGTGCGAACTGCCTGACAGAAAGTGTGCAAAGTGTCAACCTACCCTTCTTAGGAAAGTATGATGCATTTAGTTGCAGGTCTGGTTCTCTGAATGAGATGCTGAGACAGAGTTTGTGGTACACATTATTTATAAGGAGTGACACTTGGGGATGGAAGACAGATTGACCACTGGTAGAAACTGGACTGCAGTGGAGGTTTGGCAAAGCCTTGGCCGACCCAGGGCGAACTCTTGGAAGAGAAATGTCAGGCAGGGTTGCCACACATCTTGCCAAATGGCAGGCCCTTTTTACACCCCTTACCCCCATTCAGTGGCCATATGTAAACTGCTAAAATAGGGCATGACCTCAGTCAATGCAGTTCTCTGCAGCTGAGTCCCCCTGGGTGGAGCTGACAGCTGGAGACTGTTTGCTGAGCACATTCTCTGCAGGTGGGACCAAGTCCTTGCTTGAAGGGATCCACTCAACATACCACTGCCTCTACCATACAAGCCCACCTCAGTGTTGGTAGACATGTGGAACAGGGCTTCTCTCTTTCTTTGCTTTCTTTCACTGTAGACATTGTCCATAGGCTAGTTTTCCCTCATATCTTAGCCCTCAGAAATATTACCAAATTTCTTCCTCATGAAACAATAAGTAGCCAGAAGCAGGACTACTTTATCTTAACTCATACTAAGGGTGTCACACCAGAGATTACATTTCGCTACCCCGAACTTTGGCTTGATTTTTGAGCTTTTTGATTATTGGTTTTTTGGTTTTTGGTTTTTGATTAAAATCACTTAGCCTTTCAAAACCATCAACTGATAAAGAGAGGCTAATGTTTCTCCATGCGTCTGGAAGCTGTTTAATTCTACCTTTCATGTTATTATCTTCAAGGAAAGAGAAATAAAAAAGGAAGGGGGAAATGAACTTCATTGAAGCCCCATGTCCAGCTATTTGAGGTGACTTTTCCATATTGTATGTCATTCAATTAGAAGGAACTGCCTTTCAAAGATTGGTGCTTTCAAGGGATCAGTGACATTGTCTATCTCTTATGCCTAGGGACAAGGCATTAGTTGTGTGGATGTTAAATTCTTCTAGATACTTCAGTAGGAGATATGCAGTACAGAATTCAAGTTCATCAGGAACCTCCTTCCTCAGTGATACCCTGGGCATCCTAGGGCTAAGAAGGGCCAGCACATATAAAAAGCAGTTGTGTAATCATCTGACAGTTTCATTCAGTGACAGAGTCTTTGTTAATTGCTTATGTTCTGAATGTGCTAGAAACAGTATCCATACTTACTTCTAACCTGGGCTCTGAAGGTTAAACTAATTTGACAACTTTAAGAACAGAACTTTGCAGGTCTCTGTGACTTATATTATCTCAGAATATTATTATCCTCACTTTACGAATGAGGAAGCAGAGTGATGAGCGAAGAATGACATCCTAAGGTTTCACAAATGGCAGGTTCAACCTTGGGGCAGATCTGTATGCCTGGCTCTAAACCTATACACTTGTAATAACATCACCCAATTTCCTACAAAGTGGTTGGGTGTATGATTTCTTTAAAAAAAATGTTTATTTATCTATTTTGAGAGAGAGAAAGAGGGAGAGAGAGAATCCCAAGCAGGCCCTGTGCTGTCACCACAGAGCCTTATGTGGGGCTCGATCTCAGGAACCATGAGATCACGACTTAAGCTGAAATCAGGAGTCAGACACTTAACTGAGCTACCCAGGTGTTCCTGATTTCTATATTTCTTTTCATTTTTACTGTTTCATGTGCATACTTATCAAACATGCTTATCCAGGGCATACTTATCAAACAGAAATAGAAACCTTATTCAGTTTATATACACAGTATTAATGTTGTGTCTTTATAGAAAGGTTAAAACTGATTCTTGCCATCTTTGAAGATATTTCCTCTGAGCAGCAAGATATTGGGTGACACCCTCTGAATTTCAAACATTTTAGCCATGGGAGACTGTTAGATCTGCTAAAGCAATTTATTAACTTCCTTCTTTACAGAACATTTTTTAAAACAAGGTAAACTGCCACAACTATTTAGTGCATCCTATTACAAATGGGGCCTTTGTTTGGTGAAGGATAAAAGGATAATTAAGTGGAGAGAAGTTTTTATTCACTGAAATGGCCACTTTGAAAGGATGGTTTAAAAAATCAACATTGCTTAAAAGGATTTATTTCCTTTCTAAATGTTTGGATGAGAAAGGGTAACATTATTTCTACTTTCAACTGGGATTCTGCTCCCACAACAGTCTTGAATGGCAATCAACCGAGCAACTGATCTTTCCTGTTCACCTTGTAAGAGAAGCCACACTCCAAGCGAAATGAAAATGAAAGTATGGCAAAAAGGTAAGTCTCAACTTCATCTTTTACTTTATGAACAGGAAACTTGGGCGTCTGAGGCATAGTACTTGAAGAGGATCCAAACACCTCCTAGTGGTATCAAGGGGCAAATCATCTAGTTGAGTCCCTGGCTTCCTCTCCTCTTCTTCCCAGGAACCACAAGATCCAGGAGACAGTGAGGACATTTACATTTCTGGGCACTGAGCAGAACCTACCCTTCAGACAGTTTCCTCAGTCGGTTAAGCGTTGGACTTCAGCGCAGGTCCTGATCTCGCAGTTCATGAGTTCCAGTTCCAGCTCTATGCTTACAGCTCGGAGCCTGCTTCAGATTCTATGTCTCTGTGTGTGTGTGTCTCTCTCTCTCTGTCCCTGCCCTGCTCATACTCTGTCTCTCTCTCAATCTCAAGAGTAAATAAACATTAAAAAAAAAAAAACCAGTAACACCTCATTTTTTTTTTTTT